>NW_027507788.1:217873165-217920665 GCF_037356315.1 Lithobates pipiens
TGTACATTAAAATAATTTTTTCCCCAAAAATTGGCATTTGAAATACTGCGTGACATAAAAAAAAAAAATCCAAACCCAACACTTTATGCTATAGGGCCTCTGTTAAAATAAATATATATATATATATATATATATATATATATATATATATATATATATAAAATATATTATTGATGTTTGAGGATTATAAGTCATTTTCTAGCAAAAATACAGGTTTTTTTTTTTTTTTTTTTTTACTTGCAAACGAAAAGTGTCAGAAAAGGCCCAGTCTTCAAGTGGTTAACACCCCCTTCCTGCCCAGGCCATTTTTCAGCTTTCAGTGCTGTCATACTTTGACAATTGTGCGGTCATGCTACACTGTAACCATGTGGAATTTTTTATCGTTTTCTTCACACAAATAGAGCTTTATTTTGGTGTTGTTTAATCACTCCTGGGATTTTTTTTTCCTAAAAAAAAAAAGTTTGAAAAAAAAAAAAAGTTTTTTCTTAGTTTCTCTCAGTAAATTTTGTAGATAAGTAATTTTTCTCCCTCACTGATGGGTGCTGATGAGGCAGCACTGATGGGTGCTGATGAGGCAGCACTGATGGGTGCTGATGAGGCGACAGGAATATACCGCACTTATGGGCACTGATAGACTGCACTGGTGGACTGCAGTGATGGGCATTGATGGGCAGCAGTGATGGCCAGCACTGACCGGCATCACTTGTGGGCACTGATTGTTGGCACTTGTGGGCTCTGGTTGGCACTGATTGCTGGCTGTGGTGGGCACACAATTCTGGCACTGGTGGGCACTTAATTGTAATCAGGGCACTGATGATCAGTGCCCTGATTACATTCCTAGCTGTCCCCTGTGAGGAGATGCTTCTGAACGCCTTTCCTCTCCTCACTCTTTCAGTGTGAGGCGAGGAGTGCCAATTACTGGCATCTCCGTGTTTACATGTGACCGGCTGTGATTGGACACAGTCGATCATATGGTAAAAGAGCCGTGGCCATGCTGGCGCCGCCATCTTGGGAAACTGGCAGGGAAACCTCGCAGCTTCACAGGCGGTTTCCTATTGTTCGTGCAGGGGAAGGAGGAGGGGGACCGAATTCAGCCAGAAGTGGTAGCAGGTATCTGTCAAAAGCAGGTACCCGCTGGATGTACTTCTTTTTAATTAAACCAACAATTCCCTTCTCTGCACAGGGAAGATGTTAGTCACATGGCAGGAATAGGGGGTGGGGGGGGAGAGACGGGGGGATAAGTATGAGGACATGTACCATAGTGTCAGCAATTATTGACATGCAGGACTTTTTTAAAGGGGTTGTAAAGGCAGAAGGGATTTTTATCTTGATGCATTCTATGCATTAAGATTAAAAAAAAAAAACGCCTGTGTGTAGAAGCACCCCCCAATTATCTACCTGAGCCCCTTCTCTCTCCAGACATGTCCACGATCCCCTCAGCCACCCAGTACACGCCTCCTGATTGGCTGAGACAGAGCAGCAGCATCATTGCTCCTGTTGCTGTCAGTCAGCCAATCAGGGGTGAGGGGGCGAGGTCAGGTTGGGGCTCTGTGTCTGAATGGGTACACAAAGCTCTAACTCACCTTGGGTGCACCTTGTAGCAACCTGTTGGCTGAGGGGGCACTCAAGACTTCTCTCCCAAAGACCTCCACCGGCCAAGGCTCAGTAAATGCTACAGGGGTTTTTCCTTCCACCTTCTCAGGCATGTCCACTGCCCTCACGTTGTTCCTTTTAAGCCTGTTTTCCATGTCCTCCAGGCAAGCAATGTGACTGGAGGACATAGACTGCACCTGTCGCAGTCCATGTTGTAGTGGTGCTACTTCATCTTCCACTATACTCATGGGAGCCTCCAGCTTTGATGTGCGATCCCTACGTTTCTGCATGTCCTGACGGACTAATGCCAGTTCGATTTTCACCCCCTTAATTTTGGAAGTCAGGGTTGTCAGAGCTGTATTGCAGGTGGTGCAGCAAAAATTTGTCTCTGGGTGAGCTCCGGGTCCTGCTAGTCAGTGCCAGAGGGGTCAGTGCGTGTTACAAGGATGGAGGGGTACTCGCTGTGTCTCACAGGTCGGCATCCACTGGGTCCTCCTGCCAGTCCAGCCCGCTCTCGCCCACTGGGAGGCTGAGTGTAGGATCTGCAGGCAGTGGAGACGGTTTAGCTGGAGTGTCCCTGGAAAGATGCTTGTTGAACAGCTTCTGTGCGGTCTCCTTTGCCGAGTGAAGTGCTCGACCGCCATCTTGAGCCACATGGTTGGGTCCCAGCTAGAGATCTTTGCCTTTTCTAGACATCCTGGCTCCCGAGTAACACTGCCGGAGTGACACCGCGGGCGTGTGAGTGGTTTGGGGTGTCAGTGGAAGCCATTACAGCCCAAGAGAGGAGTTGTCAGGAGGATTTTCAGGAGTCTCGGCTGAGCTTTCCCTCACTGCATCTTACTCCATTTGCCGCAAGCCACGCCCCCTCACTCTTTCGTAACTACGATTTTAAGCAATAGATGCCACGGTCAATGGGTGTGCTACATTTACGTTATATGTGCCTGCTAAGTTGTTGGGACCACAACTCTAATTTCGTCCTCGCTCCCTAAATAGGATTGTCATGGTTTGTGCCTACCAAGTGATATTTCACAAAGTGTTGCACTTTCGCCTATTATTTTTGTATTTTTTGAGCCGCCTTCTCCAGGTGTTCTCTCTGACCAACTGCTTTCCCACTACTCTCCTTTCTCCTATTCCATCCCTCCCCGACTCCTCTACTCCACTCCCCTTTCTCTCTTATTTTTCTTATTCTCTTTTCTTCTTGTCACTCCATCATGGCCCACACAGTGATTTCTCACCCCGGCTACAATTTTGCTCATACAGTGTAAATGGCCTCAATGTTGCCTCCAAAGGAGGACAACTCCTCTATCCAATGCACAAATGGCAAGTTAATGTGCTTTTTCTACAGGAGACACATTTTCACTCTGCCTCCACTCCTTGTTCCAACGTATATTTCAACAGATGGTTCCATAGTACTAACCCAACCCAGAAAGCCAAGGGAGTATCTATTGCCTTCCATAACACTACCTATAGAAGTGCTTGATCATCTCTCTGACCCTCAGGGAAGGTATGTTTTTGTGAAATTCTTGCTATGGGGTACCAAATTTACGGTAGCTAACATGTACCGAGCTGCAGTATTTGAGGATTCTGTCAGGATTCATGGAGGGTAAGCTCATCTTTTGAGGGAATTTTAACACCCCTCTGGAGCAACTTTTGGACTCTTCCACCTCACGGCTGTATATCTCATTCCCCAAACTGAGGGCTTTGAAACGTGCATTCTACGATCTGCCTCTTGTGGATGTTTTGAAGGTGTTGTACCCCACGTCCCGTAACTATACCCACAAATCTCATGTACATCAGGCTTATAGTCGCATAGACTACCTAATGAGTGGCCACAGCTGTCTGGATTGGTCTCCTGAATGCAATATAGACTCAATAATGTGGTCTCACCACTCTCCTATACACCTGGCATTCTCGCTCCCCTCCACTCCGTTTAGGGAGTGGACATGGCGCTTGAACGATTCATTACTTACGAATTCAGAAAGTGCGACAACGGTTTAGAACACAATAGTTAACTATTTTGTTAACCATGCCTCAGATATGACATCGTTGTCCATTCAATGGGAGCCATTAAAAGCAGTTTTACGTGGAACCTTTATTCAATTAGGTACACCTCTGAAAAAGGAACATTTGGCCGCTGTAATGGCTGCAATCCAAACATGTAGAAACTGAACACAAACATTCCCCAACAGCGACAACGCTGGCGGATGTTTCCAAGGCCCGATCACAACTCGGAGAACTATAAGACCTCTGCTCGCACATATGCAGATAAACTTACTTTCCACCAGTATATGTTTCGAGACAAATTGTCAGGTTCCCCTTCTACCTTGGCAGAAGAACAAGTATCCTATGTTTCAGAAACCGCACTCCCTACTTGAGGTGATAACACCATTACTGATCTGGAAACTCCTATCACAGAGGATGAAGTTGCCAAAGCCATTGCAGGTACTCCAAGCGGAAAGTGCCCCAGCCCCGACGGCTTCACTCCTAAGTTTTATAAACTTTTCGCTCCCCTTCTCACACCCTTCCTCACGAAGATGTTCAACTTTGTCAGAGGGCTCAATGTTCCCTCGACAAACACTCGAGGCACAAATATCCCTCATCCCAAAGATATATTGGTGTCGACTTTGAAAGTCTTCGCTAAAATCCTGGCCAATAGGTTACAACCATTGCTACCCGGGTTAATCCACCTAGAACAGGTAGGCTTTTTGAGTGGCCGTGAAGCTAGGGACAATACTCCTAAAGTCCCTTCTTCTAAGTAACTATGCCCGGACCCATGATATTCCATTATAACTCTTAACAGTCGATGCGGAGAAGGCATTCGCCTGAGTAGACTGGCAGTTCCTTCGGCTATCCCTGCAACAAATATATTTGGTAACGAATATGATAGCGAGGATAATGTCGCTTTACTCCTCTCCATCTGCTAGGATTAGAGCTAATGATTCTCTGTTTCCAGCCTTTTCTATCTCTAACGGGATGCAACAGGGATGCCCTTTGTCCCCCCTCCTCTATGTTCTTACTATGGAACATTTGGCTATCGCTACGTAACAATTCCTCTATCCAAGATGTAACAGTCGGGCCCACCCATACCAAACTCGCCCTCTTCATAGACGACCTGCTCCTGTTCGTGACACACCCACACACATTTTTGCTCTCGGCATTACAGGAGTTCCAGAAATTTTCGAAATTTAGTAACTTCAACATGAATTACAATAAATCGGAAATCCTCAACATATCCCTGCCTAAGTCGGACCTACAAAGATTCTCCACTATTTTCTCGTTCAAAACCAGTTCTGCTACCATCAGGTTCCTCGGAATTCAAGTACCGACAGATGCAGCCCAGCTCTTTTCCCAGAACTTTACTTCCTTACTCCTTAGAACCTATGTGGATTTATCTACCTATGCGTCCAATAGTCTCTCATAGCTGGGTAGAGTGAATGCCATGAATGCCATGAAAATTTGTTTTCCCTTGATCCCTGTATTTGTTCCAAACCATTCCTATACACATACCTAATTTGTACTTCCGGAAACTACGTAGGCTGTTTTCCAAATTCATTTGCAATGCTGCCTGTCCCAGAATACGAAATTAAACATCTCTTCCAAAGGTTGGGGGGGCTGGAGCCGCAGACGCTTCCGTATACCATAAAGCAGCGGTGCTCACTCGCATATTAAATTGGTTTCGCCACTCTTCAACTAAGCTTTGGGTTCACTTGGAAAGCCATATGAACCCAATTGAACTCTCTGCTCTCTCATGGACCTTGCCCACGCTTCGGGGAGGTTTGGGCCCCCTCAATGACCTTGCCCATCAAACGATTCAGATCTGGGTTCGCATGCTGACCAGAAGGGGCTTATCGAACCACATGGGGCCTATGACTCCCTTCTTTGTGACTCTGGCCTTCCCGCCAGCTATGCATGTTACAAGATTTGGACCCTGGTGAAAAGATCACAGGAGACTTGCCCAAGTTTTTCGAGCAGACCCCACTTTAAGGACAGATACCCCTCCCGGTCCGCTTTCCCGACACCCCATGCGGTGGCTTCAGAGTCGACAGACTACTTCTTGCATCCAGACTTTCTCGTCCATCCCAGACATCCTTGCTGAGCTGACAGGATTTGAGGAACTGCTCCTGCAGGCAGAACCGCCGACATGTGATATCTCAACTTTACGCCCTCTTGCTCAATATCTCATCTCCTGACCTTCCACCATTTACGGTGGCCTGGGAGGCAGAATTACATCACTCTATCTCCCCTATTGACTGAAAATCTTTTATCTTGATGCACAAGCTATCCCTAGCCAATAAGAGGTAATGAGATGGTATAAATGAACTTTAACTATACACCATTTTAACTCGGCAGTACAAAATATCTGTTGGTGGATTTTGGCTGCAGATCTTCAAACTATACTGTAAACTGATGGCGACCTTCCATTCAACCTTCACCTGAGGTGGCTCTCTTATCTATACTCCCTGGCAAATTCAAATCTATCCAAAAAGATGTATTGCGACACTTTCTGGCAGCAGCCAGAGTAGTGATTCCCCCGTCACTGGAGAGCGACAAACATGCTTTCCCTGGGGGATTGGGCTACTGAAGTGGACCGCATAAGAGACTTTGAACATCTGCTGGTGGAGGAATATGGGAAAGACTAACAGTTTTTCTCTTACTTGGACTTCATGGTCCATGTTCCGATACTCCCCTGAATTTATCTCCTGGGCTGAGAGTGGCCTAGATGACGTCTCGTTGGGACTATGATGGAGTGCTCCTTGTCCCCTATTTTTCTGCCCCCTTTTTTTTTTTTTTTTTTCCTGTGTTTCTAAATACACCCTTATGCCGCGTACACACAAGCGGACTGTATGACGTACTTAGTCCGTCGAAACACATTTCAGCAGACAATCCGCTCGTGTGTGGGCTTCAGCTGACTTTTTCAGCGTGCAGTCCGGCGTACTAAGAATTTCGGATTTTTCGAAATTCTGTCCGTCGTACTTTGGTTTCAGCAGACAATCCGGTCGTCAGTATGCTAATTCGACGGACTAAGAATGGCGCATGCCCAGAAAGGATTTACACGGCGGAAGGGTGCTTTGCTGTGTCTTGGACTTCCTATTTCTAGTCCCGTCGTACGTGCTGTACACGTCATCGCGCAAGCTTTCGACGGACTGTTTGTGCATCCGTGTGTGGTCAAGTCCGTTCAGTGGAAAGTACGACGGACTGTCCGTCGGATTGTATGACGAACTAAGTACGCCATACAGTCCGCCCGTGTGTACGCGGCATTAGGAATCCTTTGAGCAAATGTACCATGACTTCAACTTATCCATTGTTACTGATTCAGTGTGTGACCCTTACGACATATTTTTATATAACCTTTCCTGATGCACTACATACGGGACACTTATGACCCCCTTTTCTGAAATGCTGGTGAAGGTTACTTTAACCTTTACTGTTTACAGGGGTTGCTCCCACAGATGGTCTCCTGATGTACTTTATAAACATTTTTTTCGTTCCATTTATATGTAACCTAGACAGACATGCATTTGTTCCGACACAAATGATACTTATTGTTGATGTACCTTAACAATTATGTATCCCCCATTTTTCCTTTTAAATAATTTTTTTTTTTAATTTTGAAAAACATAACAAGCTCCTATCCCGAGAATGGAATACCTGACCGCCTCGGTGCATGACTTGATTCCCCAATTTGATAAGGTATTGGGGCCCTGGGATTGGTCGAGCTATGGGGCTCCGTTGCCTGTACATCCTTTATAATCATAGCTGCCAGATGTATCATGTATCATCCCCTTCATGTCATCTATCCTCACTCCCCCCCCTCCCTCATATTTACCCTTTCTATTTACCAACCCTGGTAAATTACCCACCCCCTGAGACTCACCTTGATGACCATGTAAATTATTTGTTTCTATGCCTCCTTTTGGCCTACGGCCTTTTGTCGAATGACGTTTTGGTTTTAGTAAACAGTTTATTGATCATTCTACATAATTTGGTTATGCAGTTCACCCTTGTATCTGCATATATGGACGCTATTCTCTGTCTTTTGTAGCCACTGTTTGTGATATGTTCTATATTCACTTCTGTTTATTGATTATTCTAATGCTCGAATACTTTGTACTTGTTTGAAAACTAATAAAAATTACAATTATAAAAAAAAAAAAACATAACGAGCTCCAAGTTCGCCCACACAGGGGGACTAAGAAATTACACGGAATGCCTAATATACATTACAACCAAATGAATCATAAATATTGTGAGGTTCCGTCGACTGTATGGCGTGTCTGACTTAACTACCAGAAATGCGTAATTCGACAAGTTCCATAAAAGCAAGCTTTCCAGAAATTGTTACAACCAGAAAGCGTATGAAAGAACCCAAGAAAATAAGAATAATGTGAGAAAGAAAAATGGAAGATGGGGGGGGGGGGGGGTGCAGGTGAGGTAAGGTAAGGGAGGGAAAAGCAGTACCATAGACTCAGGACTGTCTCGGGTATCATCTATAAATGGCCAAAACTGGCTGGGTGCGAAGAAGGGAAAGAATAATCGATCCAATGTTTCCAAATTTTGAGAAACTTAGCAAGGGCGTCCATTAAAATGCTGGACATCTGTTCATTGGTCATTAAGGGTGGTCAATACGGTCTTTCACATCTTCAAAGGAGATAGTTGGTTTCTTCCAGACCTCGGAAATGATCAGCTTAGCAGGCAAAAAATAAATAGGAAGCCGATTGCTATTAGTGGGTAAAGAGGCCCGGAATGTAATAACGTTAACTTGACATCCATACGAATCCTCAGGTGAAAACGAGTATGTAACAGACCAAAGAGTCTGGACCAGAAACTGAGCAACCGTAGACCCTGCCAACAATTATGTAGGATGTCCACCTGCTGGCCACAATTCTTGTAGCATCTGCATCCGAGGTTTGCCTGGGCTATCCGAGCAGGAACCCAGTACCAACACATAAGCACTTTATATGCAACCGCATTTTGCCAGGCCTCACTCCAGTCCTCTGGGTCTATTGAGATCGTCGGGTTTCTTTACCACTCTGTCACATAAGAGAGGTGCTGAGGGCGTTGGCTGTCCCGGGTGTCTTCCTCCTCATTGACTGAGACAGCAGAAGGCGCCATTGGCCCTCAGTACTGTCAATCACAGCCAGGGAGGAGGGGGCCAAGCCGGGCTGTGTGTGTGAATGGACACAGAGCAGCGATTCAAGTTCCCTCATTGCAAGCTGTTTTCTATGGGGGCACTTAGCAGGAGAAAGGGGCCAGGAGCGCCAGTGGGGGACCCCAGAAGAGGAGGATCTGGGCTGCTCTGTGCAAAATTATTACACAGGGCAGGTAAGTACAGGCACAGCCATTTCTATGGGAACGTGAGCTTTAGGAATAGTGCGTTGAGATTTTCTTTTTAGAGGCACACTTTAAAGAGGAGTTCCGCCTGCAAAAAAAAATTATTAAAAAGTCAGCAGCTACAAATACTCCAGCTGCTGGATCACTCTTCAGAGAGCATTTAACAGGCGGTGAGGAGGTATGGAGTCTTCCCTGTCTGCTTTAACACCTTGGTGCCTGCACTAGAGTGCCGCACCTGCATTAGTTGCATGCAGTGCTGGGACAAGGTCATCTAGCACCAAGGGTGAAGATGCCAAACTGCACCTCCCTCCCCAAGATGTATGAGCATTAGGTGTCTGCAAAATCCCCTCCCTTTACGCTCCTCCGCCCACATTCTTTGCTGCAGGAACATGGAAACAGGTAAGAAAACTATGCATCAGTGACGTCTGGTGGTTTTTCTTTTGGGAGGGCATGGCAAATACCCCCCCCCCCCCCCCCGAGGACAGTCAGGACATGAAAGCCCCACACTTACCCTATCTAGGAAGGGGGCGGGCAGCGTGTCCGGCAGCTTTCTTCCTCCTCCTGTGGTGTGAATCACAGTGGCTTCCGCCATGCATCCCCCTCCTCCTCTTGGGCATACATGCATCACAGCCACGCATCCTGATTGGCGGAGAAGCGATTCAGTGTTAGAGAATTGAATATTCATTTGCTTTTCTAACTCACCTGGGTGGGCTCCGAGCACAATGCTCTGCGTCACGAGTCCACACTATTTTGATGTCTATTAGAGCCTGTGACTCTAATCGGGAGCTTAAAAAAAAAAAAACCCCAAGGCTGTAATTCATGTGCCCGGCATCCTGAAAGGGGCTGGATGCATGAATAGGGGGTGACAGCGGTGGTCGTGGATAGATTCATGCATAAAATGAATCTATCTATTAATCATATAGGGAGCGGCGTGGATAGAGGGGGTGGTGCCCTTAATGGAGGGGCGGTCCCTGCCATGCATAGTGCTGATCTGACTGTCCCGATCCAGGAGAGCTACAGTGGCAGAAGTGTGCAGATGGAAGGAAGAGATAGAATAGCCCAAACCTCCTCCCCAACTCTCTCCTCCTCTCCAGATGTGGCTCGTCTGAACCAGTGCTAAGCTGACAGAAGTAGTGATGCCCCTGCCACTACTCCTGTCAGCTCGTAGTGGGGAAAAAAACTCTCCTTGCAGTGCCCTGCCCACCTCACATGATACTTCCGCCCTGGGCAGCCGTCACACCTGCCCACCCCTTTTTCTCAGCCCCGATTTCACGCCATTGTGGGGCACCGGCAGAGCGGCTCTATTCACTTAACTAGGTCGTGCTCGGTGGGTGAAGCAACAGGTGGTATCATTTGTACTGTGGCATGTGTACCCATTCCTTGCTTGTGGTGGGAGGTTTCTAAAAATAAAAATAAGATAAGATAACCGCAGGGTTTTAATGCTCCTCTATCACTTATTTAGATGTGAGGGTCTCCCTGCTATAATCACATGATTATCTCTAGAGGACGCTGCATCCCCAGCACCAGTGGCGACTGGTGCTCAATATTTTTGGGGGGCGCAAACAAACTGAAAAATTCTGAAAAAATACTTAATCAAACGCAGCCACTGTGCCCCGTGAAACGCAGCCACTGTGCCCCGTGAAACGCAGCCACTGTGCCCCGTGAAACGCAGCCACTGTGCCCCGTGAAACGCAGCCACTGTGCCCCATCACATGCAGCCTCGCCGTGCCCCATCGCATGCAGCCTCGCTTACCTTACAGGCAGCTCTGCTCGGGCCGTGCGTTCCACGGAGCTGCCGACATCACTTCCGGTTTCCCTGTGGAACGGGGAAACCAGAGGTAACCTTAACTCGAAGAACAAAGCTCCCGCCCGTAGGGAGCTGTTCGGCACTTTGGATTGTGCCGCAAAGCAGGTCAAAAGCATGCAAATGAAGCACCTCTTCTGCAATCTCGTGATTGCATTGACGTGGCGCTTCCCATAGTGCCCTGTGTCTGGCGCCCAAACACAGTGCACTTAAAGAACATTTTATTTTTTATTTTTTTTGTGACTACTGCGTGTGGGGGGGTGGCACACGTGCACCCCCTATGGACGGGCTGCCACTGCCCAACACCCCTGTTGATATGCTGTGGTTGGCAAATTGCTAATTGTCTGCTGCTGGGGATGCCCTCAAGCTCTCTGCAGACTTTTTTTTTTTTTGTTTTGTTTTGTTAGAACCTGCATGATGATGATTCTTCAACGTTAAACCGGGACCTTTGTCGCCATAGATTGCTGCTTATTAAAAAGTAAAATTGAATTTTAAATAATCGTTACAAGATGGGTTCTGTAGAAGTATAGAACATGTGTATACATAAATATCATTTTGTTGAATTTTGCATTAAACGTTTATTGCTGCCTCTGTATCTTCTAAGTGATAGGTGCACTTTAAATGCGGAAGGGAACAGAAATACGCGACTTATAAAAGTATCTCTCTAATTACCGGCCATAAATGTGTTTGCTGCGTTTTTTTTTTTTTTCGTTTTTTTTTTTTTTCGTTTTTTTTTTCCCCCACATAAAAATAATGACAAATCAAGCAGATTTGAGAATATAGCTTCCCGTCTGTAGGAGGCAATATAATTCCACGCAGTGACGCGTGTCTGTGATATATTTGACAGACAGGGTCGTTATCTAGTCGTCCTTTTTATTATTTACTGTGTAAGCTCTCCAGGGATGTGGCGATTATTGAAATTATTTAAATCGACTCGGTATAAAATATCTGTTTGCTTGTGCGTTCCCGACTGCCTGTTGATTAAAGAACATTATATTGTTTCTGAGCGGAAATTGCAGAGGATAAAATATAAAAAAAAAAAACAAATGCATTAAAAAGTGTCAGAGAAGAGTCATTCCTTGGCTTGCCGGAAGATCGTTCACCAGCAGCTTTTCAGTTTGCAGAGGCTGGGTGTCGGTTTAGGCCTCACAATCGTTTGAAGAAACAATTACTTCAATATTCTGCTATAGCCAGAGTAGAAAAGCCTCTCCCCTACCAGCATGCTGTAGAGTTGGGACCTTGCTGTCTGTTTGGAAGCAGCAGTCTCTCTGCAGAGGGCAGATATGACCCCCCCCTGCTAGGTCTGAGCTCAAGCTGCAGTCAGCAAGGGAGCACAAGGTCCTTTTAACTTGTGGCCATACAAATATCAATCCAATTGTTGGAAGAAGTAGTCTCTTCAATATTCTGCTATAGCCAAAATAGAAAAGCCTGTCCTCTACCAGCGTGCTTTAGATGTTGGACCCTTGCTGACTGTGTGGAAGCAGCAGTCTCTCTGCAGAGGGCAGACATGCCCCCTGTTGAGTCTGACCCAGAACTCCAATCGGCAAAGGAGGCACAAGGTCCTGGCCATACAAATGTTGATCCAATTGTCGGCCGAAACAATCAATATAATAGTCTGCTATAGACAGAGTAGAAAAGCCTGTCCTCTGCCAGCATGCGGTAGCATCGGACCCTTGCTGTCTGTTTGGAAGCAGCAGTCTCTCTGCAGAAGTCAGACATGGCCCCTGCTGCGTTCAGAACCAGAGCTCCAATCATGGGGGTGGCACAGTGGTGTAGTGGTTGGCACTCTCACCTAGCAGTAAGAAGGGTCGCTGGTTCAAATCCCAACCACGACACTACCTGCCTGGAGTTTGCATGTTCTCCCTGTGCCTGTGTGGGTTTCCTCCGGGTACTCGGGTTTCCTCCCACAATCCAAAGACATGCAGGTAGGTTAATTGGCTTCTGGCTTCTGTCCAAAATTGGCCCTAGTATATGAATGGGGACCTTGGGTTGTGGGCTCATTGAGGGTAGGGACCAATGTGAGTGTGCAATGTACAGGGATAGGGACAATTGTAGACACTCAGGTTGAACTGGATGGACTGGTGTCTTTATTCAACCTTACTAACTATGAAACTATGAATCAGCAAGGGAGCACAAGGTCCTGTTATATCCATACGGATATTGATCCAATTGTCAGAAGAAACAGCCACTTCAATATTTTGCTATAGCCAAAGTAGAAAGGCCTGTCCTCTGCCCAGCGTGCTTTAGAGTTGGACCCTTGCTCTCCATGTGGAAGCAGAAGTCTCTCTGCAGAGTGCAGACTCTGTCTGTTGAGGCAAAGCTATTGCTCCAATCGGCAAGGGAGCATAAGGTTTTGTTACCTATGGCCATACAAATATTTATCCGGTTGTCAGAAGAAACAATCGCTTTAATATTCCTCTATAGCCATAGTAGAACAGACTGCCCTCTCCCAGCATGCTGTAGAGTAGACCCTCGCTGTCTGTGTGGAAGCAGCAGCCTCTCAGCAGAGGTCAGACATGCCCCCCCGCTGAGTCAGTGCCAGAGCTCCAATCAGCAAGGGAGCACAAGGTCCTGTTACTTATGTCCATACAAATATTGATCCAACTGTAAGAAGAAACCATTACTTCAATATTCTGCTATAGCCGGAGTAGAAAAGCCTCTCCTCTGCCAGAATGCTGTAGAGTTCAACCCTTGCTCTCAATGTGGAAGCAGCAGTCTCTCTGCAGAGTGAAGCCTCGCCACCTGCTGAGTCAAAGCCATTGCTCCAACTAGCAAGGGAGCATAGGGTCCTGTTATGGCTGTATGGCCATAACAGGACTGAATTGATTTGTGTGACAATTGTCAAACAAAACAATCAATTCAGTATTTTGCTATAGCCATAGTAGAAAAGTCTTCCCTTTGCCAGCATGCTGTAGAATTCAACGCTTGCTCTCTGTGTGGAATCAGTAGTGTCTCTGTAGAGGTCAGACAATGCCCCGTCGAGCCAGAACACCTATAAGCAAGGGAGAACAAGGTTCTGTTGCTTGTGGCACGAGGTTCTGTTGCTTGTGGCACGAGGTTCTGTTGCTTGTGGCACGAGGTTCTGTTGCTTGTGGCACGAGGTTCTGTTGCTTGTGGCTATGCAAATATTATTCCAATTGTCTGACAAAACAATCACTTCAATATTCTGCTATAGCCAGAGTAGAAAAGCCTGTTTTCTACCAGCATGCTGTAGAGTTGGACACTTGCTGTCTTGTGTGGAAGCAGCAGTCTCTCTGCAGAGGTCCACTATGTCCCCTTCTGAGTCAGAGCCAGAACTCCAATCACCAAGGATGCACAAGGTCCTGGCCATACAAATGTTGATACAATTGTCAGAAGAAACAATCGATTTCATATTCTGCTATAGACAGATTAGAAAAGCCTGTCCTCTGCCAGCATGTTCTAGGGTTGGATCCTTGCTGTGTGGAAGCAGCAGTCTCTCTGCAGAGGGTAGACAGGCCACCTATTTGGTCGGAGCTATGGCTTTAATCAGCACAAGAGGATAAACTTTGCTGATTGCAATGCTATAGATCTGACTCCGTAGGGTGGGGTGTGTTGGACCTCTGTAGAGAGACCGTTGCTTACACACAGAACAAGGGTCCTTCTGCACGGCATGCCGGCAGGGGATAGGCTTTAATGCTCAGGTTTTGGATGCTTTCTAAAGAAAACTGTAAGACTTTGCACACATTTTTGATGTTCAGTATTTAGCGGATATAAGCTGAAAGTTCAATTGGGATTTAACTCTTGGCAGGTTTAGGGCAAGCCCCATTTATTTACCTAAGCTGGTTGATCACATATAACACCCGATCTGGGCCTTCTCTATTCTGGATTACGGAGTGGGAGGATCCTTCCTTGGTTGACTTGAACACTTCTCATTGGCTATCAGTCAGGGTTGGGTCTAGATAAACATTGGTTTCTTTTTGTGTTTTCTATTGGGCAGACTTTTGCCCCCAGTTGTGATTTATGTCTTTTCTTTTTGTTTCCTTTCAGTTTCTTCACTACAAACTGTGTACTGCAGTTCTCCTCACGGGGGATGAGGCCTGGCCTCACGACAATGTTGGCGCGGCATCTAGACAAAAACACAATGGGTTACGTGCAGTGGCGGTGGGGCATCCAGTCTGCTATGAACACCAGTATTGTGCGGGACACAAAGACCAGCCACTTTACATTGGCGTTACAGGTAAGGCTCTGATACCCGTTTGTAGGCTTGCTTAGGGATCCAGTGCAGAGGTCAGCAACCTTTTGACCGCTTGAGAACCCAACTCCGATTTGGCAGAGAGACACCGTATTGAAAGCACCATAAACATGGCTCCAAGTTCTTCAAAAATGCTTCAGCTTGTAGAAGAGCAGTGAGAACAGCAAGCTTTGACAAAGCATTTGCAGAGCTTTTAGCAAGCTTTCGTGAAGGTTTTAAATGCAGTACATTTACTGCAGCAAGGTGGCACGTGCATGCCTGTCCATGTACCTGTACATCATCCAGCCGAGGGGCAGGTGCAGTGGGTTGCTCCCATCACCGCCGTGTCCACTGGACACAGCAGATTGCGGCTCGCAGTACCTGGTCACTTTGAGTGGCTGGGGGATCATGTGACTGCTAAGCAATCACACGATCATAAAGTCAACATAGCTGTTATGAGTTTTAGTTCCTATATTTTGATACTGTGATTGGCCCACAGATATCACATGGTACCTGGGCTAATAAAAAGCACCCTGTACCATGTGATAGCTGTGGGCCAATCACAGCACCCTGTACCATGTGGAGAAATGCATTTATGTTTTTTGCCCCCAAGTGCATTATTTTACAAACTACTCACTAATGGGTAGAATCATAAAAAAACAAATGCAAACTACTGCTAGGACCCCCAGATCCTTCTACAGCGGGGAATTAGACCCCTTGCACACCAGGGCGTTTTGCAGGCGCTATAGCTTTAGAAATAGTGCCTGCAATCCGCCCTAAAGAAGCTGCACCATTGTCTGTCTGTAGTGTGAAAGCCCCGAGGGCTTTCACACTACAGCGGTGCACTGGCAGGACGTCAGAATAAAGTCCTGCCAGCAGCTTCTTTGGAGCGGTGAAGGAGCGATGTGTTTACTGCTCCTCCACCGCTGCTCCTCATTGAAATCAATTGGGCAGCGCTGTAATACCGCCGGCAAAACGCCGCTATTGCGGCGTATTGCCGGCGGTTTTAACCCTTTCGCGGCCGCTAGCGGGGGGTAAAAGTGCCCCGCTAGCGCCAGAAATGCGCCGCAAATCCGGCGGTAAAACGCCGCTAAAATGGGCAGTGTGGTGTGAAAGGGGTCTTAAGGCTGGAGAAGGATCTGGGGTTCCTAGTAGAGAACAGACTGAGCAGTAGCATGCAGTGTCGAGCTGCAGCTACCAAAGCAGGCAGAATTATTAGCATGCATAAAAAAAGGGAAATACTCCAGGGGTAAAACGAGAATTCTGCCACTTTATAAAACTCTGGTTAGACCACATCTGGGATATTCTGTCCAGTTCTGGTCACCGGTCCTCAGAAGGGGTGTGCTGGAGAGAGTCCAGAGAAGGGCAACTAAATTATTAAGAGGATTGGAGGACCTCCATTATAAGGAACGACTACAAGCACTCAATTTATTCTCGCTGGAGCAGCGACGTTTTAGAGGGGACATCGATAGCGATTTACAAATACCTCAATGGTAATCCCAGCATAGGAAAAAACTGTTCGGTCTCAGAGAGTGTAAGAGGACACGGGGGGGCGGGGGGCACACACAATCAGTTTGGAGGAGAGGCGGTTTAACCTTAAACTGCGCAGGGGGGTTTTTCACTGTCAGGGCGGTAAGGATGTGGAACTCTCTTCCACAATTGGTGATGGCTGCGGGGAGTATTGATATTTTTAAAAGACTCTTGGATGTGCATCTTATAGAAGACAACATACAGGGATATGGGAAGTAATTATAGACCGTGACACCCGTACACCTACACAGGTTGAACTGGATGGACTATTGTCTGTCTTCAGCCTTGGCAGCTATGTGATAGCTGTGGGGAAATCACATCACACAATAGTAATCGCAGCTGTTATCAATGTAATCCATTAATGACCGTTCAAAATATTGCTGTTATGGTGATCACAATGCCCCATACACAACGGTCGGACATTCCGACGACAAAATCCGTTGGATTTTTTTCTGACGGATTTTGGCCCAAACTTGTCTTGCATACACACGGTCGCACAAAGTTGTCGGAAAATCCGATCGTTCAGAACGTAGAGCACGTACGACGGGACTATAAAGAGGCCAGTAGCCAATAGCTTTCGTCTCGTAAATTTATTCTGAGCATGCGTCGCACTTTGTCCGTCGGAATTGTCGACACACGATCGGAATTTAAATGATCAGATTTTGTTGTCGGAAAATTTTATATCCAGCTCTCAAACTTTGTGTCGGAAATTCTGACGGAAAAAGTCTGATGGAGCACACGCACGATCGGATTTTCTGACAACAAGATCGGATCGCACATTTTCCGTCGGAAAGTCCGACCGTGTGTACAGGGAATAAGTGTACCCGCAAAGTGTCAAAAAAATAAATAAATTTGATCACCTTCACCTAGAGTAGTATAGTGATGAAAGTATGTGGGGGAAAAAAGAAAAAAAGGGCCAAATAAGGTATTCTTACTTTTTTTTTTTTTTTTTTTTTTTTTTTTTTTTTTTTTTTTAGTTTAAAGAGGGATTCCACTGCAAACAAAAATATTAAAAGCCAGCAGCCATAAATACTGCAGCTGCTGACTTTTAATAAATGGACATTCACCTGTCCCGGGTTCCAGCGATGCCGGCAGCCGAGGCCGATCGATCTCTCGGCTGCTGCCACCGCCATTCTTGGTGAGGGAATCAGGAAGTGAAGCTTTTGCGGCTTCACTTGCCGGTTCCCTACTGCGCATGCGCGAGTCACGCAGCGCATTAGGAATGGTCCGCGCTGTCTCTGGGACCCGTGTGTGTCCCATTAGACAGCGCGCCGGGACAGGAAACAGCATAGACTCTCATGGGAGTCTATGCCTGGAAGTGGGTGCAAATACCTGTCTTATGCCGCGTACACACGACTGGACTTTTCGAGGGACTAGGTCCGACGGACTTTCGGCGGAGTTCCGACGGACTTTCCGAATGAACGGACTTGGCCACACACAATCACACCAAAGTCCAATGGATTTGAACGTGATGACGTACGACCGGACTAGAATAAGGAAGTTCATAGCCAATAGCTGCCCTAGCGTTGTTTTTTGTCCGTCGGACCAGCATACGCACGAATGGATTTCTCGGTCCGGCGGAATTCCGGTGGAAAAATTTAAAACATGTTCTATTTCTAAAGTCCGCTGGATTTTTGGCAAGCAAAGGTCCTATGGAGCCCACACAAGATCGAATTGTCCAACGGACTCGTTCCGTCGGACCTTTGCTGTCAAAAAGTCCGGTCGTGTGTACGCGGCATAAGACCGGTATCTGCACCCCCCTGAAAGGTGCCAACTGTGACACCGGAGGAGGGGGGAGAGTTCCAACGAGCGGAAGTTCCACTTTAGGGTGGAACCCCGCTTTAATATGCTGTCACACGTCAGAAATCAGTATTCATGATCACCAGTCATATGATTGACAATTCTGTACTCTTACTGCACTGGTGACAGAATGCAAATAAAAAAAGTATTTTGTTTCTTCACTTTCCAAAAAAAGTGAAAAAATAAATAAAAAAATTACTACTTTAAAAAGCCCCTCATGCCTCTTACTAAATTCCCTTATACTGTCTACTTTCCAATAAGGGGTCATTTGGGGGGTATTTGTACTGTCCTGGCATTTTAAGGGCCTCAAGAAATGAGATCAGCCGTCAGTACATCAGAATTGATCAGTTTTCAAATATATATCTTTTATAGCTGCACGATTAATCGTTAAAAAAAAAAAAAAAAAAATCACCATCTCGTTTCAACTTCCCTCACGATCTTCATCCAACATTTCCACGATTCAGTGCAGAGCCCTTCTCTGCTCACAGCTGACGGCTCTCAAAAAGAAATAAAAAAGGAAAGGCAGCATTGCCAAGTTTATCACAACATTGCTCAGAGCTGAGCTAAAAAGAAACATAATATCATTATATTATAATATAATTGATACTTCAAAAGGATGAACTTCAGTTCATAAATGAGGGAAGTTTAACCACTTAAAGACTACCCTTTTCTGACATTTGTAGCTTACAAGTTAAAATCGGTAATTTTTACTAGAAAATTACCCTCAAACAACAACAAAAAAAATATATATATAAATAAATATATATATATATATATATATTAGTGTGTGTGTGTATATGTATGTGTGTATATATGTGTGTGTGTGTGTGTGTGTGTGTGTGTGTATATATATATATATATATATATATATATATATATATATATATATATATATATATATATATATATATATATATATATATATACGTGTGTGTGTGTATATGTATTTTATGTATTTACTTTAACCCTTTCATGCCTAAGCCTATTTCTGACATTAGTTTTTTTTACAAGTTAATGAAAATTACTTGGAACCCCCAAACAATTTATATTTATATTTATATATATATATATATATATATATATATATATATATATATATATATATATATATATATATATATATATATATATATATATATATATATATATATATATATATATAAATGTATTCAGCAGAAACCCTAGAGAATAAAATGGCGGTTGTTGCAATATTTTATGTCGCGCTCTATTTGTGCAGTGGTCTTTCAAAAGTAATTTTTTGGGAAAAAATACACTTCAATTAATTAAAAAAAAAAATAAATTTACGTATGTGAAAGATGATGTTACGCAGAGAATCATGAAAGAATTGTGATCTTTATTCTAAGCAAAAAAAATTATGATTCTCATGTTGTTCAGAATTGTGCAGCTCTAATATATCCCATAGTTTGGTATGTGTGTATGTTATACCATCTACAATCAATATATGCTTATTGGGATTTTTTTTTCCAAGGGCATGTAGCAAAATACATTTTTCCCTTAACCCTTTGAGGACCAAGGGATGTATTTTGTCCCATGTTTTTAATTGCCTGTATCATCTGATTAAGACCTTTTAAAACACTTTTTTTTTTTTATTATTATTTTTTTTTTTTTGGTTTGAGGCAAGTTATTAGTTCTTATCAACAAATGGTTGTCATAATTCCTCCCCCAAAAATGGTAGTGTGGAAATGGTATTAATTGTTCAAAAAGTACAAAAACAACAAATTCTCCTGCGCTCTGGTGTCTTGGTCTTTGAAGTGTGATATAGACAGTTTAGGATGGTATTGTCAAAAGGTCTTGCAGCCCTCCTTTAGAACATTGGGTGTTCAGATACTAGAGAGAAACAATACAAAAGAGGGGAAGGCGCACTGACCTAGTGCATTACCATAAAAAAAAAAGAGCTTTATTTAAAAACATTGCCCATTTTCGCTCTGAAGAAAGGGGGTCACCCCTGAAACGCGTTAGCCGTTTTCGTTGAGGTACTTACCAATTTCTCTGACATCTGATCTGGATTCGCCAATGTTCGGTGCGATGGATCCATTTGTATTGATTTTGCCTTTGATCAATACTCGTTTGTGAGTAGCCATTTTGCTATTTGTTTTTAAATAAAGCTCTTTTTTATGGTAATGCACTAGGTCAGTGCGCCTTCCCCTCTTTTGTATTGTTCAAATACATTCTTAAAGGGAAAAAATATAATTATTTTTATATTGATGATGGTAATCTTATGGTCCTCAAAGGCTTAAAGCGGAGGTCCACCCTAAAATGGACCTTCCGCTCATCGGAAACCTCCCCCCCTCCGGCGCCACAATTGGCACCTTTCAGGGGGGAGGGGGGTGCAGTTACCTGGATAATCCAGGTAAATGCACCCACTTCCGGGATAGCTCTCTGCGGAAAGGGGCGTAGATTACGCCCCTTTCCGCAAGTGCCCGCCCCTTTCCGCAAGTGCCCCGCTGCCTGCTGGGAAAACACACAGATCCCAGAGGCAGCGGGGACCGTCCTTATTGCGCAGCGCGGCTCGCGCATGCGCAGTAGGGAGCCGGGAAATGAAGCCGAAAGGCTCCATTTCCTGATTCCCATACCCAAGATGGCGGCGGCAGCACCCGAGAAACGATCTACAGATCGGCTTCGGGTGCCGACATCGCGGGCGCGCTGGGCGGGTAAGTGTCACTATTTTAAAAGTCAGCAGCTACAGTATTTGTAGCTGCTGGCTTTTTAAAAAAAAAAACGCGGAGTACCGGCGGACTCCCGCTTTAATAAATGAAGAATTTCAATTTTATTGGAGTATTTAAAAGAAGAAAAAAAAAGTCGAATTTTTTATTTTGTTATTTGGTCTTTCTTCGTTTATTAGAATGAATATGAAAAACCCAGAGGTGATCAAATGCCACCAAAAGAAAGCTGTATTTGTGTGGAAAATATTATAAAATGTAATAAAAAATAAGCACAGTGGTGATTAAATAGCACCAAAAAGCTTTTTTTTTTTTTTTTTTTTTTTTTGTGTGGGAAAAAAAGATAAAGTCCATTTGGGTACAGCGTTGACCGTGCAATTGCCAGTTAAAGTAAGGTAGTGCTAACTAGCAAAAAAAAAAATGTGCTGGTCATGAGGGGGGTAAAACCTTTCAGAGGTCAAGTGGTTAAATCAAAGTAAACCTTCTGTGAATAACTCCAAATATAAAAAAAAAAATAAAAAAAAAAAATTTATATATATATATATATATATATAAAAGCGGTGAGATGCACTTCGTTTAATGCAAAGCTTGATGTTAAAAGCAGTCGGCGCATATTTTGATGATTTTCGGCATAACGGGAATCGGCACAATTGTCTATATCAGCCTTGCTCAACCTTTTCAACACAGAGGAACCCTTGAAATAGTCCTCCGGTCTCGGGGAACCCTCTGCTAAAAATTTGAAATCTACAACTCATGATACATTAGTGTGATGGGTCAGTGGGAAGAATGGTCCTTACACTTGTGGTCAGTGGGAAGAATGGTCCTTACACTTGTGGTCATTGGGAAGAATGGTCCTTACACTTGTGGTCATTGGGAAGAATGGTCCCTTACACTTGTGGTCATTGGGAAGAAGGGTCCTTACACTTGTGGTCAGTGGGAAGAATGGTCCTTACACTTGTGGTCAGTGGGAAGAATGGTCCTTACACTTGTGGTCATTGGGAAGAAGGGTCCTTACACTTGTGGTCATTGGGAAGAATGGTCCCTTACACTTGTGGTCATTGGGAAGAATGGTCCTCACACTTGTGGTCACTGGGAAGAATGGTCCTTACACTTGTGGTCATTGGGAAGAAGGGTCCTTACACTTGTGGTCAGTGGGAAGAATGGTCCTTACACTTGTGGTCATTGGGAAGAATGGTCCTTACACTTGTGGTCAGTGGGAAGAATGGTCCTTACACTTGTGGTCAGTGGGAAGAATGGTCCTTACACTTGTGGTCAGTGGGAAGAATGGTCCTTACACTTGTGGTCATTGGGAAGAATGGTCCTTACACTTGTGGTCAGTGGGAAGAATGGTCCTTACACTTGTGGTCAGTGGGAAGAATGGTCCTTACACTTGTGGTCAGTGGGAAGAATGGTCCTTACACTTGTGGTCAGTAGGAAGAAATACCTCCTTACAGATAGCTAAAAAGATCAATGGTGTGAGTGAGAACTTATCCGAGAGGCAGAAATGGCCCAATGCTGAAGGAACCCCTAGCAACCTTCTGGAGGAACCCTGGTTGAGAATCACTGCTCTATATTGTCCCCCTACAATAAATATGAGGAAATGATTCCGGACGGCCGCACTTCTCAAAAATCCTTTTATTGAAGCTTCATATGACAAGTGGTTGACGGATGGAGCAGGGGACAAAAAAGTAGACGGGTTTCGCACAAATATTATCGCTTAGTCATTACCCTTACCTATAGATTTAGCATGAGTCAAATTTCCACTTAATTGCTTGTTCTTAGACAGAACAGTTTGTGTGTCTGGCCTGTCCAGAACATCAATGACTTGCTGGAGGCTCTCAGGAAACGCCGGAGACTTTAGCTCCATGCTGGATTTCGTCTTTCAGAAGCCGTTCCGCTCCACTTAAGCTGAATTCTCCGGCCCGGGTATCATTAAAACCCAAATCACTATAACCATTCTATGAATGTTTAATGCCATTCAATTATACTTTTTAATAAATGTACTTTTTATGACGCTTTCTTTTTTTGGGGGGGGGGGGGGGCTCTTTTGGCTGATGCATAGCTTTTGCAAAACCATAAATATAGAAGTGCACTACATTAAAAAATTACCTAATGCGGAATACTCCACACAGATGTCCGTCGGAGGTTTCAGCGCTTCGTTTCCCTGCTAAATGGTTTCTAGCTGGAGGCGGTTTTAAAAGATCCACTGAATGGGAGATGGAAGCTTCCTTTTACGTGGAAGAGTTACTGATACACTTGGTTGTTAAAGGGAGGCTGCTAGATTGGAACAAATTGCTGCCCTAGGTAATTTTTAGGTTTTTATTTTTACCCTTGCATTCAGAATTTTAGTGAATAATGTGTATAAATGTATGGTTACCGGCCACTTTATTAGGTACACCTTGCTAGTACCGAGTTGGACCCCCTTTGCCTTCAAATTTGTCTTCGTTCTTCGTAGCATAGATTCAACAAGGTGTTGGAAACATTCCCTTTGTTTAGAAAGTTTGCAGACCCCGTATTTGGTTTCTGGTGAAGCTTGAACCCTTTGCTCCTCCCATGAACTTCTTATTTAAGCCATGCCGTTGCCTTCAGAATTGCCTTCATTCTTGGTGGTGTAGATACAACAAGGTGTTGGAAACGTTCCTCAGAGTTTTTGCTCCATAGTGACATGATAGCATCACACAGTTGCTGCAGATATGTCGGCTGCACATCCATAATGCCAATATCACACCCCAAAGGTGCTCTATTGGATGAGATGTGGTGAGTGTGGAGGCCATTGGAGGACAGTGACCTCATTGTCCAGTGGTGAGATGATCGGAGCTTTGTGACATGGTGCATTATCCTGCTGGAAGGAGCCATCAGAAGATGGTAACACTGTAGCCATAAAGGGATGGGCACGGTCAGCAACAATACTCGGGTAGCTCGTGGCGTTTAAACCATGCTCAATTGGTACTAAAGGTCCCAAGAAAATATCCCCCACGCCATTACACCACCACCAGCCTGAACCGGTGATACAAGGCAGGATGGATCCATGTGCTAAATTCTGACCCCACCATCTGAATGTCGCAGCTGAAATCGTCAGACCAGGCAATGTTTTTCCATTCTTCTATTGTCCAATTTTGGTGATCCTGTGCCAATTGTAGCCTCAGTTTCCTGTTAGCTGACAGGAGTGGCACCTGGTGTTGTCTCCTGCTTCTGTAGCTCATCTGCTTCAAGGTTGGATGTGTTGTGCGTTCAGAGATGGTATTCTGCATACCTTGGGTGTAACGAGTGGTTATCTGGAACCAGCTTGCCCATTCTTCTCTGACATCAACAAGGCATTTTCCTCCACACAACTGCTGCTCGCTGGATATTTTCTCTTTTTCCCCACCATTTTCTGTAAACCCGAGAGATGGTTGTGTGTGAAAATCCCAGATATACTCAGACCAGGCCGTCTGCCACCAACAACCATGCCACGTTCAAAGTCACTTCAATCCCCACTTTAAGTTACTTAACAGGGTGCTCTCTTCCCCTCTGTGATCGGCGGTACATTTGCAAAATGCGAGTGTAATTTTTGAGGGATATATATATGTGTGTGTGTGTGTATATATATATATATATATATATAATATAATTATTTAGTGTGTGTGTGTGTGTATGGATATATATAATTTATTATGGACAGTGTCTGCAGCAGAACAGTTGATGGTTGTCAGTAGTTTCTTTTTATTTTATTACTTTTTACAATTTTTATTATTTTTTACAATAATTTGTTATTTTCTTTTACAATTTTTTAGGAACACCATTGGGGGGGCTTTGGTGAGATATCAGGGGCCTAAACAGACCCCTGATATCTCACTTTTGAGACAGAGAAAGGGGCTGAGGACAGAGATTCCCGAGTTCCTTTCTCTGCAGTCAAGCAGCAGGGGAATCTGTGCAGCACAGAGTGGTTAGGGTGTGCCTGGGCACACCTGGCACACCCTGTGCGCACGCTTATGACCATTCTGTACAATGCCTACTATTAGTTCAAAACCCCAGGAAGTTACACTCGCCCACCCATGCTGCTTTGCCACCTCCCTGCTACAGGAACCCATACTGGGTAGGCTCAGATGTAGGAGCTCACCCAGGTGGATGATGTCCGTCCCCTCCCTAGTAACAGTGTTTAAGCCTCAGGAATGACTAATCGGGCCCGGGCGCTCTCACATTCTCTCCTATGCCCGGAAGAACCACTCTGCTCAGAGCAGCTGAACGAGGGCTCCAGTGGAACGAGAAGGCACAAGGGGAGCGTGGATAGGCAAGTATACCTTGCTTGGGGCCGGAGGGAGTTAGTAGGGGGCCCTGAATGTACAGGAACAGCGACTTATATATATATATATTTTTTTTGGGGGGGGGCACGAAAGGAACCATCTTTATATATTTTATACACTTTATTTTTATATGAAGCATCAAAAGTTACATTTTCAAAGTTTGCATTAAGTAATTTCGTTAATTTTTGTTTTCAGCTTGGAATCCCGCACTCCTTCTTAATGGTCAGCTACCAGCACAAATTTCAAGATGAAGAACAGACGCGAGTGAAAGGATCCATAAAGTAAGTGTGACACCTTGTAGACAACCTGTTTTGTTCTTTCCATGCCTCCTCAGTGTAACCTGCCAAATTCTGCAGCACTTCAGAGCTACATTTACAATGCTCATCAATTACTGCCTCATTAGAGGCCTACAGACTAATGCCCTTACCATGTCTCTTTACACTGTAGGGAGGTAACCCAAACCTTTTTTATTTTAAGGAATTTGAACCAACAGAGCTCACATAAACCACAAATGCCTTCAAAAGTCTATGGTGGCACTGAGCTATGGACCTTGTGGGCTCTGGGCTGTGGATAGTGTTGCCACCTGTTTGGGATTCACCCGGACAGTTTTTCAGACTGGACTATGGCTTCCCAGCGGGGTTGCTGGTTGCAGTTAGCTGAGCTGAGAGTGTCTGTTGCACTCTCTTTCACACTGCCCATAGCCAACACTACTAATCCCCCCCCCCCCCCACACACACACACAAAAAACACACAGACTGGAGAGGAGAGAGGGCTCGATCTGCACCTCTTTCATCCACCCCTACCTCCTCTGTTTCTGCCCACACTCCAGTCTCTGACGCTGGGCCTCAGAAATGGAAAGTAGGGGCTGGAAATTGGAAGTCTAGCAGCCTCAGATACAACTGGATGAGAAGTAATGACTGCCAAGGTTGAGTGAGCTCACCATCCATCCCTATCTGTGGCTGAAGTCTACCCCCTTCTCTCTCCTGCCTCTGAGTGAGTACACTAAGGGTCCTTTCACTCGGGGCGGATCAGTGCTGATCCGCCCCATGGTTATCCGCTTGCTCAGCGGGGATCGCCGGAGCGATCTCCGCTGAGCAGGCAGAGGACGGGTCCGTCTCTGCACACTGCACAGGGACAGACCTGTCACAGCGCTGCTCTCCCCTATGGGAAAACGGGTGACGACGTGCCGCAGTGTCCGTCGTCATCCAATCCGATGATGGATGGAAAAATAGCTTTTTCCTCAGTCACACTTTTTTGGATCGGAGCGGCTTGGGTGTCAGCGGACATGTCACCGCTGACATCCGACGCTCCATAGACCTCTATGGAGCATCCGTTCAGGTCCGCCTGAAAAACTGACAGGCGGACCTGAATGGATCGTCCCTGTAAAAGGGGCCTAAGGTAAATCTGGGTTCTCGGAGCCCCTTACATCAGAGTTCCCCTTCACACCAGAGGCCACAGTGTTCCCCTTACAGCAGAGTCCTCCCCGTACCTCGGAGTGCTCAGTGTTCCCCCATAAATCAGGGTTCCCAGAGCATCCCTTAGAGTCCCCAGAGTTCTCCCTTACATCCGAGTCTGCAGAGTCCCCCCTTAGCCCTTGTACACACGGTCAGACATTCCGATGGAAAATGTCCGATCGGACCTTGTTGTCGGATAATCTGACCGTGTGTGGGCTCCATCGGACTGTTTCCGTCGGAATATCCAACCGACAAAGTTTTTGAGCTGGGCTATAAAATTTTCCGACAACATGGTCCGATGGGACTTTGTCCGATCATGTGTAGAGAATTCCGATCAGACAAAGTGCCACGCATGATCAGATCAAATTCCTAGACCAAAGCTATTGGCTACTAGCCTGAATGTAGTCCCGTCGTAACTAAATTACAGTCATCACGTTACGAACGATCAGATTTTCCGACAACTTTGTCCGACCGTGTGTATGCAACACAAGTTTCGGACAAAATCCGACGGATTTTGTTGTCGGAATGTCCGACCCGTGTGTACAAGGGCTTACAGTGAAAGGGAACTCTGCGAGGTCCGATGTAAAAGGGGAACTCTGTGGACTCTGATGTAAAGTGGGACTCTTGTTGTTAACCTCATATGATTAGAAATGTTATTTAATAGCAAAATAATATGTATAGTTTACGCTATAAAAAAAAAAAGAATTGCTGTACGCTGCTAAAGTGTTCAGGTTTGATTTGAAGAAAAGGTGCCAACCCTAGCTGTGGGCCTTGTGCCCTGGGCTAAATGCCAACCATTATGTTGTCTTGCCCCCTTCATGAGCTACAGCCACTGCTACTGTGCAACACTTCAGGTTCTGTCTAAACAGAAATTACATTTCAGAACAACTAATAATGGACTTAATATTATAAACGCATGATCAAATGGCATTAAGGAGATGTGACTGCTATTCACATAGCAGAGCAAACTCACATAAACACCACAAGACAAATCAAGTGCCTTCAAAAGTCCATGGTGGCATTGAGCTGTGGACCTGGCCTGGCGCCCAATCTTTGGCCTGAGGGCCACATATGACGTTTAAAGTGTGGCCCTTGAGCCCCAGCAGTCAATACAGGGAGCATTAAATCAATGACTGCTGGGGTCAAACGGCCGTATTTTAAACACCAAAGGGCCATATGTGGCCAAAGATTGGGCGCCACGTCCTTCTCTCAAAGTGTCAGTGTCAGATTGCCCACTATAGTATCGCTGTCCCGCTATAAGTCGCTGATCGCCTCCATTACTAGTATAAAAATTTTTTTTAAATTTCAGTATATATACACTAGGGGTGCAACAGATTGTCACCAATCCGTGATCCGAACGGGTCACCCTGTTCGGATCGACACACGCCGCTATCCACGGAGCGCTCCTCGGCCTTAGGAAAGGCCATGGCTTCGGCCCAGCTCCAGAGCGACGCCCATCTTTGTACACCCGGCGGTCGTTTTACAATGTGATCTCCCCTCTGTGTACTGATCTGTACAGTGGAGGGGAGAGATTGGATGGCAGCAGTGCTGTGGGCTGGATCTGTAGTGCCCACAGCGCTGCTCTGTGACAATTGCAGTCACAGCCATCCCTCCATACCCTGCCAATACCCTGCCAATACTCTGCCATACCCTGGTAATACTCTGCCATACCCTGGTAATACTCTGCCATACCCTGGTAATACTCTGCCATACCCTGGTAATACTCTGCCATACCCTGGTAATACTCTGCCATACCCTGGTAATACTCTGCCATGCCCTGCCAATACCCTGCCATGCCCTGCCAATACTCTGCCATGCCCTGCCAATACTCTGCCATGCCCTGCCAATACTCTGCCATGCCCTGCCAATACTCTGCCATGCCCTGCCAATACTCTGCCATGCCCTGCCAATACTCTGCCATGCCCTGCCAATACTCTGCCATGCCCTGCCAATACTCTGCCATGCCCTGCCAATACTCTGCCATGCCCTGCCAATACTCTGCCATGCCCTGCCAATACTCTGCCATGCCCTGCCAATACTCTGCCATGCCCTGCCAATACTCTGCCATGCCCTGCCAATACTCTGCCATGCCCTGCCAATACTCTGCCATGCCCTGCCAATACTCTGCCATGCCCTGCCAATACTCTGCCATGCCCTGCCAATACTCGGCTATACCCAGCCTTTCCCAGCCAATATTACAGTGGGGAGATTGTGGATATTGCAGTGGGGACTATATGGTGGTGGAATTTTCAAAGGTTTTTGCAAATTCAATTATTATTTGCTGATCCGTGACTCTGGTCCGATCCGTTTACTCTGATCCGAGGAACGATCGGATCCGTGAGTTCTTTGATCCGTTGCACCCCTAATATATACCATAGTTTGTAGATGCTATAACTTTCGTGCAAACCAAACCAAAAACGCAGCTTGAGGTCTTTTGTACCAAAAATATGTAGCACAATACATAATGGTCTAAATTTTATGAAGAGATGTATATATATTTTTTTTAAATACTTCTTTTTTTTTTTTTTTATTGGATGTTTTATAGCAGAAAGTAAAAGATATTTATTTCTTTTCAAAATGTTCAGTCTTTTTTTTTGTTTATAGCGCAAAATATAAAAACCGCAGAGTAGAGCTGCATGATTCTGGCCAAAATGAGAATCTCAATTTTATTTATTTTTAGCTTAGAATAAAGATCACGATTCTCGTGGCATAATTTTAATCTTTCACATTGTACAAAAATTCAAAAATAAATCGGGCTAACTTTACGGTTTAGTTTTTTATTAATTCATTAAAGTTTATTTTTTCCCCAAAACATTGCATTTAAAAGACCGCTGCACAAATACAGTGCGACATAAA
The DNA here is from genome assembly GCF_037356315.1 of Lithobates pipiens. NCBI lineage: Eukaryota > Metazoa > Chordata > Amphibia > Anura > Ranidae > Lithobates > Lithobates pipiens. Next base: position 217,902,691 of record NW_027507788.1, read on the forward strand.
ATATTGCAACAACCGCCATTTTATTCTCTATGGTCTCTGCTAAAAGATATATAGATATCTATATATATAATGTTTGGGGGTTCTAAGTATTTTTCTAGAAAAAACTACTGATTTTAACTTGTAAGCAACAAGTGTCAGAAAAAGGTTTAGTCTTTAACCACTTAAAGGGGTTGTAAACCCTCAATGTTTTTCACCAATGCATTCTATGGATTAAGGTGAAAAACCTGTGATGCAGCAGCCCCCCCAGAGCCCCCCTTTTACTTGAGCCTGGTCTTTCCAGCGGCGGGGACAAGCACACCAGCTCCAGCCAGTGTCTGGGGTCCTGATTGGATAGATTGAGAGCAGCGCAGCTATTGTCTCCTGCTGCTGTCAATCAAATCCAATTACACAGGGGCGAGTCCTGCTGTCTGTGTCAATAGACGCAGCAGCAGGACATGGGAGCACGCCCTCACGAGTCCTCCGAGGTATAACGTTTGTTTTTTGTTTTTTTTTTGTTTTTGTTTTTTAATCAAACCTTTAGTAATCCTTTAAACTAACCTCGTTTACACACCAAAGTTCATCTCTTTGATCTAAAACAGGGGTAGGCAACCTCGGCTCTCCAGCTGTTTTGAAACGACAAGTTCCATGAGACATGGCAAGACCCTGACAATCACAGGCATGACTCCTAGAGGCAGAGGCATGATGGGATTCGTAGTTTCACCACAGCTGGAGGGCCGAGGCTGCCTACCCCTGATCTAAAAGAACAGAAGATACAATGTTTCTCTTTATTTCTGTGATAAATTTGGCAGGCTTTTTTTTTTATTTTATTTTTTTGACAGCTGTTAGCAGTGAGCAGAGAAGTGTTTGCACTGAATCGGGGAAATGCTGTGTTAAGATCGTGGGGGGATAGCGATCTCCATTCTTTAACGATTAATCGTGCAGCTCTACCACAGAGGCGATCGAATACCACCAAAAGAAAGTTCTGTTTGAAAAAAAAATGAGAGATAGATAGATAGATAGATAGATAGATAGATATAGAGATATATATATATATATATATATATATATATATATATATATATATATATACATATATACATACATATATATACATTATATATATTGAATTTGCATACACCGCTGCATGACCGTGCAATTGACAGTTAAAGTAACACAGTGCCTAAAAGCAAAACAATGGCCTGGTCATAATGGGGGGGGGGGAGGGGGGTAAGCCGCCGTTCACACCGGTGCAACTTGTCATGCGATTTGACAGGTCCGAGTCGCACCGGATTGTTGGCAATGGAACTGTTCTTATTGGTTACGACCCAACTTTGCGGTGCCTCACTGATTATTTGTCAAAGCCGGTCCTGCGCTGTTTTTGGTCATTTCAGGTGCGACTTACATAGACACCTGTGCAAGAAGTCGCACAAATGTCAGCCGAGTCGCACTGGCACGCGTCTTAGAAAATGTGCGAATTTCAGGTGAAGTCGCACGATTTCATAGTCTGATTTGGTGTGAATGGGGGGGGGGAGGCTAAATCTTCCGCAGTTCAGGGGGTTGAGGAGATGTGACTGTAGTGCCCATATCAAAAAATTCAAGCCTTTCCTTTACTTTCGCCCTGAAGTCTGATTGGCTACTGTGCGCAGAACATTCTGGTTTCTCTTGAGCCAAAAAGTCGCTATTTCAGCAGCCAGCCTCGTATTCCTCCGACGTGGGAATAAAACAAACGTATGATTTATCTGTAATACAGAGTATCCCCCCCCCCCCCTCGTCCTTGTTACATGGCATTTCCCGACCTTTTATTTATCCAGCTTTCATTGCTGTAGTTGAGGCAGATATACGAGATTGGAAGAGGCTTTATCCTCCAAGTCGCATACCGGCGGTGAAGGAGCGTGACATCTGGGGATTAGTCCTTGCTCGCAGTGTGCTATCAAACCGCTCACTTCATCACGCCGTGTCAAGGCTGCGAAAACGAGAATGGAAACTGTTACCTTTTTTTTTTTTTTTTCCCCCCCCCTCCCCATCGCTTTCTCCCCCTGTACAGCGATCGATGTGCTGACAGTGAATTATGAGCCTATTGCAATCCAATTAGGATTAACCCTGTGGTGATCTACTAATAATGCCCTGATTATTGTCTCACTACACCGATTGATTCATTTTGTTGTTTAATCCTCTCGAGTGTCAGAAGGGTAAGCAGAGCAGGCAGGTGCCCGGGACTCCCGGGACACTGGATATTGAACCTGTCCCGCTCCGAGGGACTTGGGTGCATTCAGAGCGCATCACCTGACCCCCAAAAAGCACAACAACATTTAATCGATGACATTTCTTCACATGTCACTTGTGCTTGAGAGGACTCTGGGCAAAAATTATGTTTTTTAAAACTGAACTAAACTTTTTACTTCCTCTTTTAAGTGGTTAAAGAGGAAGTAAACCCTGATGGGTGTTACTTCCTCTTTGATTCCCTGCAAAGGTAAAGCATAATGGGCTACTATGCTTCGCATCGCATCGCTTCGCATAGTAGCCCATTATGTGTCACTTACCTGACACAGGAGCCAGCAAAGTCACCGCTGTCCCCTGTTGTTCCGAGCATCCATCTTCTTGGTGGGTCTCACTGCTCGGGCGCTGTGATTCGCCGGAGCATCGATGACGTCACTCCCGCGCATGCGCACGGGAGCCGACGCTCGCGGCGTATCGGCGCGATCTGCGGCTTGCCCAGTGCGCCTGCCTGCCTCTGTCTACGGCTCATGCGCCGTAGACAGCATTGGCCGTCTTCGGGTAAATATCTCCTAAACCGTATAGGTTTAGGAGATATTTCTTGGACCTACAGGTAAGCCTTAAAAGTGGTTTGTAAGGGTTTACAACCACTTTAAAGAGGAAGTAAACCCTGATGGGTTTACTTCCTCTTTTTTTCCCTGCAAAGGTAAAGCATAATGGACTACTATGCATCGCATAGTAGCTCATTATGTGTCACTTACCTGACACAGGAGCCAGCGAAGTCGCCGCTGATCCCTGTAGTCCGCCGCGTCCATCTTGCTGGTGGCGTCTCGCAGCTCCGACCAATGACAGCGGCGCAACCGCGATGACGTCACTCCCGCGCATGCGCACGGGAGTCGCGCCTCGCAGCTCCGTTGCTGTCATATGGCGAAGCCGCGATGACGTCACTCCCGCGCATGCGCACGGGAGTCGACAAATTTGGCAAATCCATTTTTGGATTTGCCGCATTTAGTGCGCCTGCGCGCCGCTGTCTACGGCGCATGCGCCGTAGACAGCGGTGCCCATTTTCGGGCAAATATCTCCTAAACCATATAGGTTTAGGAGATATTGCTTGGACCTACAGGTAAGCCTTAATCTAGGCTTACCTATAGGTCCAAGTTGTTTGGAAGGGTTTACTTCCTCTTTAAGGATAACACTGGTACTTGTAGACCCCACAAGGTGCCATATTTTGGCAATATTGGTACCTTAGAAAAAATTGTAAGCCAGGTCAGGTTCATTTTATAGTTTATCTGGTGGGGGATGTGCATGACTACTACTAAGAGGACCTTGTCAGTTCAGGGCAAAGTGTCCGCATCCTGTGTGGGCCCACTGGTACCTCTTCTATGCTCTTCCACCTCTTTGGGCAGAGTTGGCTTTTAACATGACTTTTTTACCCCTTTTTTTTTTTCCTTTTTTAGGGCTGGACTTTTCGGGACCTTGGTTGAGTACGGAGCAGAGAGGAAAATTTCCAGGCACAGTGTTTTAGGAGCCACGGTCAGCATTGGCGTGCCGCAGGGGGTGTCTCTAAAGGTCAAGTAAGTCTTCACAGCTTTGTGAATTACCGCTGCCCAAAAATCTAGAACTACAAGTCATATTTGCACCTCGGTGTAGGCGGCAGATGCTGCAGTTTGTATTCCACAAAATGTGGGTGAGGTGTGACATCGCCGCCTTGCTTCGCCCACCTAGGCCCAACGAGGCTTTACCTGTAGGTAAAATGAGCATATCCGAAACCTGTACGGTTTAGGAGATATTCACTTTGCATGCAGCCTCTGACGTCAGCGGCGCATTTGCGCTGTGAAAGTTTGGCTGAAGGTCTGGCAGACGCTGCCGGACCTCGCCAGAAAGAAGTCTCTTCCGTGCGGGTGCGGCTCCGGTCACTCACATAGCGCCATCCCCGCGAATCTGGAAAACATGCTGAGGGTGAGGGGTAATGTCGGCTCCCTCGGCGGTGACCGGGATCAGCTGCCGATGCCTCATTCTAAGTATTTCATAATGGGCTAGTATGTGGTGCATACTAGCTCATTATGCCTTTTGCCTTACAGGGTTTAAAAAAAAAAAAAATGTTGTGCGGGTATACAACCGCTTTAAGGTTTGACATGTTGGGTATCTATTTACTCGGTGAAACCTCGGCTTTTATATTTTACCCCAAAAATTGGGTCATTTTCATTTAAATGAGTACATTTTGTATTTTGTGTATTTTTTTTTTTTTACTGAAATGTTCCTAAACCTTTGTGGTAATATACAGTAGTGTATTTAGGTTTTGTGCTGCCCTAGGCCTGACTAAACTCGTGCACCCCCTAATTTAAATATGACCCACCCCTTCCTGTCAAGGCCACACCCCTTGCTGTTTAAGACCCACCCTGAAATTTTCTGGTGGGGACACTATTTCTGAGGGCCTGGTGGCAATGGATTCCCGTAATTTGCATAGATTTCCTCTCACTTCCTGTTTTCGCTATGGGGCAGGAAGTGAAGGGAAATCTCTGCAATGGGACAGGGATGGTAAAAAAAATAAACTGACAGGGGCTATAACCCTCCCTTACTCTATCCAAAATGATAAAAAAAAAAAAAAAAAAGTGTTGCCTATAGTTCTACTTTAAGCACAAATTTCTGATAATCTTATGGAGAGGACTAAGAAGATTTAACCATGCAATTGGTGCAGCAGAAAACATATAGCATAGGGAGGAAGGTTTGTGGTCCAGGATGATAGGAAAGTCACAATTAGACTGCCCCCCCCCCCTAGTTGCGTAATGCTGGCTGCCTGCATACCGAAAGCAGGTGCTATATGGGGGCGCTAGACTTATTTGCCTCTCAGCTCAGTCCGCCCCATAAGACTGGCGCTACACTAACAGCGCAAGCCAGGGGTGTCTCTTTCTGTGCTGCTCCCCTGCAAAGTGCCCTAGGCCTGGGCCTTGTCAGCCTAGCCCAGCATACAGCGTTGGCTGCCCCCCTCCCCCCCCCCGCACAGTGCTGCCCTAGACCAGGATACAGCATTGGCTGCCCCCCCCTGCAAAGTGCTGCCGTAGGCCAGGGCCTTGTCGGCCTAGGCCAGGATACAGCGTTGGCTGCCCCCTGCACAGTGCTGCCCTAGGCCAGGGCCTTGTCGGCCTAGGGCAGGATACAGCATTGGCTGCCCCCCCCCTGCAAAGTGCTGCCCTAGGCCAGGGCCTTGTCGGCCTAGGCCAGGATACAGCATCGGCTGCCCTACCCCCCCCCCCCCCCCCCCCACCCGCACAGTGCTGCCCTAGGCCAGGATACAGCATTGGCTGCCCCCCCCTGCAAAGTGCTGCCCTAGGCCAGGGCCTTGTCGGCCTAGGCCAGGATACAGCATTGGCTACCCCCCGCAAAGTGCTGCCCTAGGCCTAGGCCTGGATACAGCACGGTAATATAAAAAATTGAAACTACCACTATTTTATTCTGCTTTCAGAAAATATATCATGTTTTGGGCGGGTTTTATGTAATCTTCAGGCCTAAAATGATGATTTTGTAAGCATGTGTGCAAAAAAAAAAAATACAAAAACCGTGGAAGGGCTAAGGAACGTTCTGCTTTGGCTGCTTTTGCTCACTCCAGGCCAGCCAGGAGCCGGTAATGGAAGGCGGAGGACCAGCAGCATAAAATGAACGGTCTTGTTGTGGGGGGGGGGGGCGCCCATCCAGCGGCGGCGTATCACAAGGCGGGAGATAATAGATGTGTCAAGTGATGCACTCCGGGGTCAGATGAGATCCAGCATGTATAAATAATGGATTTTTTCCCTCGCTGGGCCGCCAGCAGACTCCTTGCATTAATCTATTCTTCCTCTTCTTTTGTTCTAGGTTGAATAGAGCCAGCCAGACATATTTCTTCCCTATCCACCTGACTGATCAGCTCCTACCCAGCGCCGTGTTTTATGCCACCATCGGGCCCCTGGTTATCTATGTGGCCATGCACCGGCTTATTATCAAGCCGTACCTGGAGGCGCAGAAAGAGAAGTAAGTACATAGCAGCCGCCCTGCCAATATTTCCTCCAGACGGGCGTCGGGCGCGTCTCATGGATCGGGGCGTTGATTCATCAGGTATTTGTTATCGAACCGGCCAAATCATTTTACGGGGGAATGTTTTTTTTTTTTTTTTTTTTTTTATTTGTGTATCAACCAAGGAAACAAATGAGATTTTATTTGACGGCCTGGAGGACGGGAAGCGGTGCAACATACAATAAATGTATCCAAAGCCTTCTTAAAGCGATTTATAAAGCGATGGCATTTTATAAAAAAAAAAAAAAAAATTGCTAATATTTTCTACCTATCTGCTCTTTTATGACTTTGCACAGAGCAGCCCTCCTTTTCTGGGGTACCCGCCAATGCTCCTGCCCCCCCCCCCCCCAAGTGCCCTCCATAGCACACCACTTGCTATGGGGGCACTCATGCAGGCTGGCTCTTTGTCTCTGCATAGACACACAGAGCTCAGCCCCGCCCCCTGCTCCCCTTCACTGGCTGTGATTGACAGAAGCGGGAACCAGTGAGGAGAGAGGTAGTGGAGAGCATTTGCTCGACGGCACAGCGCTGAGTTAAGAGGTTCAGGTGAGTATAAGGGGGGGGGGCTACATGCAGAAAGTTTTTTTTGTTTTTTTTTTACCCTAATGCAGGGGTCTCCAAAACTTTTTAAACAAAGGTTACTGTCCTAAAGACTTTAGGAGGGCAAGTGGGATTAGAAAATGTTTTGGGCTTGGTGGGCAGTGGGAATCAAAACATTACATAGCGCTTGTGGTCAGCAGGAGGAGGAATAGTGCCCCGATCGTCTGTACTGGTGGAAGAAATGGTGGCCAATCATCGAAATTAGTGAGAGGAATAGTGCCCCATCTTTGGTGTCAGTGGGAGAGATAGTGCCCCATCATTCCTCCTACTGACACCAATGATGGAGCACTATTCCTCGAACTGAAACCAATGATGGGGCACTATTCCTCCCACTGACACCAATGAAGGGGCACTATTCCTCCCACTGACACCAATGATGGGGCACTATTCCTCCCACTGACACCAATGATGGGGCAGCACAGTGGTGTAGTGGTTAGCGCTTTCACCTAGCAGCAATAGGGTCGCTGGTTCAAATCCCGACCACGACACCATCTGCCTGGAGTTTGCATGTTCTCCCTGTGCCTGCGTGGGTTTCGTCCGGTTACTCCGGTTTCCTCCCACACTCCAAAGACATGCTGGTAGGTTAATTAGACCCTGTCTAAACAAAATTGGCCTTAATATGTGTATGTCAATGTTGTATGTGTTTATAAGCGTGTCAGGACCTTACGGGGTAAAGGACAACACAAAGTCGCAGATGGACTCTGGTGGCAAGAAAGCGCCCTGAAGCATAGGTAGCGCTATACAAGTCACTCACTCACTATTCCTCCCACTGACACCAATGATGGGGCACTATTCCTCCCACTGACACCAGTGATGGGGCACTATTCCTCCCACTGACACCAGTGATGGGGCACTATTCCTCCCACTGACACCAGTGATGGGGCACTATTCCCTCCCACTGACACCAGTGATGGGGCACTATTCCTCCCACTGACACCAGTGATGGGGCACTATTCCTCCCACTGACACCAGTGATGGGGCACTATTCCTCCCACTGACACCAGTGATGGGGCACTATTCCTCCCACTGACACCAGTGATGGGGCACTATTCCTCCCACTGACACCAATGATGGGACACTATTCCTCCCACTGACACCAATGATGGGGCACTTTTCCGCTCACTGACCCCAATGATGAGGCAAACCTTATTCCTCTGACAATGATGGGGCGCTATTCCTCCCACTGACACCAATGATGGGGCACTATTCCTCCCCACTGACACCAATGATGGGGCACTATTTCTCACACTGACACCAATGAATGGGGCACTATCCCTAACCATAGGGGAGTTGTGTAATTTATTTACATCAAAGGACCACCAAGCCTGCGCCATTATCTACTCCCACTGGTCACAGTACCGCTTCCCTAAACTTTGAAGGACCATAAACAGGTCTTTTTGTTTAAGAAGTTTTGAGACCCCAAAAAACCTGCAGATAAAACATACATATGCGGAGCTTTAATAACATGGGGTGGGAGTGGGTTTGGGGGGGATTTATCTGGAATTGGGTTTAAAATGAGGCGCCACCTCTTTTGTTGTCTGGGTGTTGGAAGGATCTGGCTGTGCCTCTTAGAAATGATTTGCTGTGGGTGGCCGGATCTCCCGGGGTAATCGTCTCCTCGTGTTTCTGTCTCAATGATTAGGGAGCTGGAGAAGCAGTGGGAAAGCTCGGCGTCGGATATATTGCAGAAAAAGCAAGAGGCGGAGGCAGCTGTGAGTATTTCATTTACATAATACACTTACATAATACTGTAATGTAAATATCGCAGTGATAAAACGCCAGGGGGAAACGCAATAAAGAGAACCTGTCACCGAGGTCCCCATTACAACTCTATTGCTGAAACTTTTTATTTATATTTTTGAAGCAGAGACCCTAGGGCAGTGATGGCGAACCTTGGCACCCCAGATGTTTTGGAACTACATTTCCCATGATGCTCCACTACACTGCAGAGTGCCCGAGCATCATGGGAAATGTAGTTCCAAAACATCTGGGGTGCCAAGGTTCGCCATCACTGCCCTAGGGAATAAAATGACGATCGTTGCAATTTTTTTATGTCACATGGTATTTGCGCAGTGATTTTTCAAACGCAATTTGGTAAAAGAAATACTTTATAATTAATTTTTTAAATAAAACAATTTTTACCCGATTTTTTATTTTTTTTTATATAATGTGAAAGATGATGTTATGCTGAGTAAATAGATACCTAACATGTCACGCTTTAAAATTGCGCACGCTCGTGGAATGGTAACAAACTACAGTACTTAAACTCCATAGGCGACTTTGTTAAACACCTTTGCAGGTTACCTCTTTAGAGTTACAGAGGAGGTCTAATGCTAGAATTTTTGCTCTCATTCGAATGTTCGCTGCGATACCTCACATGGGCGGTTCAAACACCGTTTACATATGCGCGTGCGACTTGCATATGTGTTCGCTTTTGCGTGTGTAACCACAGAGGGATGGGGACGCTTTAACTACTTGCCGACCAGCCGCAGCAGTTTTACTGCCGCAGGTTGGCTCGGCTGGGCAAATCAACGTTGCCTTAGGTCGCTTCCCATTGTGGCCACTAGAAGGCGCACGTGCCCGCGGCTCGCCACCAGAGCCGATGCGAGTGCCCGGCGGGCGCAATGACCACCGGGCACCCGCGATTGCTTGTGACAGAGCGAGAACCGGGATCTGTGTGTGTGTAAACACACAGGTCCCAGCTCTTTCAGGGGAGAAGAGACTGATCGTCTGTTCCTACAAAGTATGAACAACGATCTGTCATCTCCCCTAGTAAGTCCTATCCCCCCTTCAGTTAGAACACACTGAGGGAACAGAGTTAACCCCTTGATCGCCCCCTGGTGTTAACCCCTTCCCTGGCAGTGACATTTTTACAGTAATCAGTGCATTGTTATAGCTCTGATCGCTGTATAATTGTCAATGGTTACAAAAATGTGTCCAATTTGTCCGCCGTATTATCGCACCCCCGATAAAAATCGCAGATCGCCACCATTACTAGTAAACAATAAATGATAATAAAAATACCATAAATCTATCCCCTATAACTTTTGCGCAAACCAATCAATATACGCTTATTGCATTTTTTTTTTATGTAGAAGAATACATATCGACCTAAACCAAGGAAAACATTTTTAGTTTTTATGAAAAAAAATAATAATAATAATAATTGGAAGTTTTCCCAATAATATATTATAGCAAAAAGTTAGATGTTGTGTTTTTATTCAAAATTGTTGCTCTTCTTTTGTTTATAACGCAAAAAATAAAAACCGCAGAGGCGATCAAATACCAACAAAAGAAAGCGCTGTGTGTGGGGAAATAAAAAAAGACGTCACTTTTGTTTGGGTACAGTGTCGCACGACCGCGCAATTGTCAGTTAATGCAACGCAGTGACGTATCTCGAAAAAAATGGCCCGGTCATTGAGCAGCCAAATCTTGAGGGGCTGAAGTGGTTAAAAAAAAAAAATCTTTATTTATTTTTTATTTTTTTTCACTGCCCCTTTAATTTTTTCTGCTTGAGAAAGAATTCCGGCAGCTCATTAGAAAGCCGGTTGCATAAAAAAAAAAAAAAAAAACACGGTACCAGGCTTATTGCTGATCTCTTCAGCCATAACACTTGCAAGCCTGCAACGTGTGTATGTATGTATATGTGTGTGTATATATATATATATATATATATTACATAGTTAGGTTAAAAAAAAACACAAGTCCATCTAGTTCAATCATAAACCTATTGCGGTCGACAAGGGGTTAATTCCTGTGGCGATGAGCTGGAGGGGGTGGGGCTTTCAGCTTTTAGGCTGGGTTCACACTGCTGCGGGGGGAGATCCGGATGGGATTCGCACCCGCACTGCAGTGCAAATCACATCCGATCTCCGTAGCGATGCGAGTTCAGCCATACAGATAGTATGGCTGAATTCGCATCGCTCCCGCAGCAAACTCGCACGGGACCCTTTTTTTGGTCCGCAGCAGAATCGGATCGCATGGGGGTTCACACCATGCGATCCGATTCCTGTGCGAGTCTGCAGATCGCACTGCGATATGCGGACGGATCTGGGGGTGTCATTAACATTTCATTGACACTCCCAGCCGCCCGCATAGGGCAGTGTGAACTGCCGGCGGGAGGCATGCGATGCGGGAAAACGCCGCGGATTCGCGGCGTTCCCGCATCGCTGTGGTGTGAACCCGGCCTTACTCTTTCACTGCCACTTTTGCATATTTTTTTTTTTTCTTTTATGCACACCCTTTATAAAAAAACATTTTTAGACATAAAGATTTGTTAAAATCCCCAAAACTTATTTCTCTGAGTTCATTGGTGGACACAGCTCTTCTGATTTTTTTTTTTTTTTTTTTTACCATAGGGTTATAGCGCTATAACCCCATTGCCAAGAATCAGAAGGGCTGTGTCCATCAATGGGCGGCACAGTGGTGTAGTGGTTAGCACTCTCGCCTAGCAGTAAAAAGGGTGGCTAGTTCAGATCCCAACCACGACTCTACCTGCCTGGAGTTTGCATGTTCTCCCTGTGCCTGCGTGGGTTTCCTCCGGGTACTCCGGTTTCCTCCCACCCTCCAAAGACATGCTGGTAGGTTAATTTGCTTCTGTCCAAAATTGACCCCTAGTATATAAATGGGGACCTTGGATTGTGGGCTCCTTGAGGGTAGGGACCGATGTGAGTGTGCAATGTACAGGGATAGGGACAATTGTAGACACTCAGGTTGGACTGGTGTCTTTATTCAACCTTACTAACTATGTAACGAACTCGGAGAAATGGATTTTACCGTGAGTAACAAAAAAAAAAAAAAATCCCCTGATTTTCAAAAAGCAGAGACTCAAAAATAAAATAGTGGTAGTTCTATTTTTTTTTATGTCACATGATATTAGTTCAACTGTTTATCAAGCACAAATTTCAGTTAAAAATATACCGTAGTTTGAGTGACTGTAAACAATTACCTTGTAACACCCCATTCAGTTTAAAATAGAAATGAAAGGCAAAACATTTTTATATAGATATTTACAAAAAATTATACTTTTTTTCACTCTTTTATAAGTGATCAAATTCCCTCTGTTCTCAGCTGCATAAGAGCTGAGGGGAGGAGAAGCAGCAGCACACTGAGCTTTCCAGTGAATGGCTGTGCAGCGGAAAGGGGGGGTGGTCAGGACAGGTCTGATCGATCATTGGAGGAGAGCAGGGGGAGTTCCCAGCATAGCTAGATGACTGACCACAGTGTGCTCTCCTGCTTGGTGTGGTCAGTTTTTAATAGGAAAGCAGAAGGACTGGCAGGAACAACAGGGATTTCACACAAAGGAAGCAATACAAAGAGGACAGGAGACTTTCTGATGCAAGTACATGGTACAGCAGCCGCATATCAGGAATGTGAAATGTTGTGCTTTAACTTCAGGGCGCACAAATGCAATAGATAACACAGGGTGGTTTATTTGTTAAAATATAAAAGATAAGGCTGTGTCGAGTAAGTAGATACCCAACATGTCAAGGCTGAAAATTGTTTGTGCCCCTTAAAATAGAGACAAACTTCAGTACCCTAAATCTTCCATAGGTAAAAGCCCCTACAGGCCATCCGTTTAGAGGTAACTGTGATCAATGGGCCTAAAATTATAGTTCCCACTCCCCTGTTTACAATATGTAACGTGTAGTGCAGTTGACATTTTGGTGCATAGGTACTGTCAACGCATTTGTTTATTTTGTATGTGGGGGCTCAAAATTTGTGGGGTTTTAATTGCTTTGCTATAACTTTTTTTATTTTTTAAACCAAACTTTCTTTTTGTAATAAGAAAGGGACCAAATGTGATACTATTTTGTTGTGACAGGTTCTCTTTAATGAGACATACAGAGTTTTCTTTTTTTAGACCCCTGATGTCTCATCTTCCCTCCATTGAAACTAATAGGAAAGTGACAGCTGAACCCGGAAGTGATGTTACTTGTTAGAGGAGATCGGCAAATGAACGTTTTCTGGTCTCCCTCCCCTCTACCCAGTGGCACCTGCCATGCTGGTCCCAGGTCCACAGGTAGGACAGTGGAGGCTGGAAAATATGGTGGAGGAGGCCTATGCGGGGGACAAACGTACTGTTGGTTTATCAGATTTGGACGTGTGTAAAATGCCCCACTCCTGCTGATGTAAGCTGCAAAACAGTTAAGGTCACTTCTCATCCAAATGTCTTTTATACATACACCTAAGGCCATGGGCACACCTGTAAAAATGCTGGGTACTGGTTCTTCCAATGAAGGGTACTGTTAATGCTACAGAATACAAAAAACATTCTAGCCCAGGAGGTCTCCAAACTGTCTAAGCAAAGGGCCAGTTTACTGTCCTTCGTACTTCAGTGGGGCCGGATTGTGGCCAGTGGGAGAAGAAATTGCCTCGGCATCAGTGGGAGTAGCCAGTGTCTTGGGCTTGGGACTAAAAGAAATTACAAAGCACCTTTGATCAATAGGCGTGCCCCATGAATGATAGTGGGAGAAATCCTGCCCCAACATGTGTGGTGACCCGTCGTTGGAAGGAGTGGTGACCCGTCTTTGGGGTCGGTGGAAGGAGTGGTGACCCGTCTTTGGGGTCGGTGGAAGGAGTGGTGACCCGTCGTTGGGGTCGGTGGAAGGAGTGGTGACCCGTCGTTGGGGTCGGTGGAAGGAGTGGTGACCCGTCGTTGGGGTCGGTGGAAGGAGTGGTGACCCGTCGTTGGGGTCGGTGGAAGGAGTGGTGACCCGTCGTTGGGGTCGGTGGAAGGAGTGGTGACCCGTCGTTGGGGTCGGTGGAAGGTGTGGTGACCCGTCGTTGGGGTCGGTGGAAGGAGTGGTGACCCGTCGTCGGGGTCGGTGGAAGGAGTGGTGACCCGTCTTTGGGGTCGGTGGAAGGAGTGGTGACCCGTCTTTGGGGTCGGTGGAAGGAGTGGTGACCCGTCGTTGGGGTCGGTGGAAGGAGTGGTGACCCGTCGTTGGGGTCGGTGGAAGGAGTGGTGACCCGTCGTTGGGGTCGGTGGAAGGAGTGGTGACCCGTCGTTGGGGTCGGTGGAAGGAATGGTGACCCGTCGGTGGAAGGAATGGTGACCCGTCGGTGGAAGGGGTGTTGACCCGTCGTTGGGGTCGTTGGAAGGGGTGTTGACCCGTCGTTGGAAGGGGTGTTGACCCGTCGTTGGGGTCGGTGGAAGGGGTGTTGACCCATCGTTGGGGTCGGTGGAAGGGGTGTTGACCCGTCGTTGGGGTCGGTGGAAGGGGTGTTGACCCATCGTTGGGGTCGGTGGAAGGGTTGTTGACCCATCGTTGGGGTCGGTGGAAGGTGTGTTGACCCATCGTTGGGGTCGGTGGAAGGGGTGTTGACCCATCAATGGTGCCCCAAGAGCTGGATGAAGGCAAGCAAAGGGCCACATCTGGCATGTGGGCTGCAGTTTTGGAGATCACTGTTCTAGCCCATTTAACGCTTCCAACCTTGTAACAACAGTGTAGGGAAGGTGCCTTTTTTTTTATTATTTTTTACATTAATTGGCCTACCACTCTCACATTTTCCTTCGCCATGCTTTTATCCCCCACTTATCCACAGCATTTATCTACCTTTCCTTTCCCTCCCCTGCTGTACTGTGATATTTAGTTCTAATTCTCACTTTGTTTTACTCAGGTACGTTTAATGCAGGAGTCTGTACGGAGGATAATTGAGTCTGAAGAATCTAAAATGGGTAAATCCAGTATATATTTTATCCCCTCCAAGAAGTGACCATAAACAGCCCAATCCGGTTCAGGGCTTGGCTGAGGCTCTGGCTCTTTATGGTGACATGTTACACCCAGAGAATTTCCTCTTTATTACATATTTATAAAGCGCTGACCATTTATGCAGCACTTTACCTATTGAACATTCACATCGATCCCTGTGTGAAGGAGCTCAGAATGTCAGGTTCCTAGCTCGCATGCATACCTACACGCACACATAATGGGGCCAATTTAGACAGGAGCCAGTTAACCTACCAGCATGTCTTTGAAGTACCAGGAGGAAACCCATGGAAGCACATGGAGAACATGCAAACTCCAGGATCGATATGGTCCTGGTAGAGACTAGATGCCACTAGAAGTGCCAACCACTAAGCCACTGTGCTTGCCTACCTTTTTTTAGTGATGCGGTGCAGCTCACGGCAATGGAAGGTATTGGGTTATCACGTGTTGCAGAGCAATCAAGGCTGGGACAAGGGGTAGGACAGGAGGGCACTGTAAATCAAAGGGGAAATGGACGCAGGGCAGTACGCCCATTCTATTCTGGTGTGGGAGGGGGTGCAATTGTGCATCCTTGCCCTGGATGACCCTGTCCCAGCGCTGAGTGCAATGCCTGTGTGTTCCAAGCATAGAACCTGCTTGGTCCCCCATCTGTGGCCTGCTGAGTGCCTGGCACCAGGTAAACAAAAGCTTCTTCCAGAGCCAGCCACATTCTACTGGAAGTATCCTGGCTGGGGTTCAAACCAAGGACCCCAGTGCTTTGGAAAGTCTTTGTGCTGGAGGGTCCAAAGCTTAGCCGCCATCATTGGCAAGGGGAGAGGAAGTAACTGGACCGCCCTTGTGCCACCTCCGTCCAGGTGAATTGCCTGGTTAACACTGATGCATCCGAGCACAGACAGAAGAATATCTGCTGATCAGCTGTGGCCAATCACAGCACAGAGTTCTGCGTTTACAAACACACACACACAGCACAGAACAATTTAGCTCTTTTCTTCTCCCTGAAATCAACTCTGAGTTCAGGGGAAAAAAGCCAGCCAGATCCTGTAAATAAAAGCAGCACAGAGACACTTGTTAGACACACAGTTAACCCCTTGATTGCCCTTCTTTTCGCCCCCATCACTCATTAGTGTCTTTACTACATTGTAATCACTGTAGAAGTGTCACTAGCGATGTTTGTGTCAGTGTCCCTCTCAGCCAGTATTAGTTAGCACCAGCTTGGCCGCCACAATATCGCAGTCCCACTATAAATCGCTGATCACCTCCATTACTAGTATGGAAAGATTATTAATGTGGCCTCTGGTAATAAATAAAATATAAATACAATAGAGACTGCACCATCATTCAGAAATGGAATATTAAAGAAACTTGGGAGCCTAATTCCCAGTTGGGCTACCAGGGAGGGCAATTGGACTATCACGGTACAATAAAAAAACAATACAGATGAAAATCATCACAAAAATGTACAAAGATTTACAGATGATTTTATTGATGCCAACAGAATAATCATCATTTACAAAAATAAAAGCGTAGTAGCGGTATATGAATTATGACCAATAGGTAATCACAAATGTAATTTTCCTCAACTAGTTTCGCAGACAATAACCGCTTCATCAGGAGGTCATCTGTGATTGGATCAAAAAGCATTGTCATAATCAAAAGGTAAAGAAATCAAATCTTTTCATATAGCATCAAACAAATATAATAAAAATGAAAAGTGGGGGGGGGGGAGAGAGCTGAGCTGCTTATCCATGTCCCAGCAGGAATCCAGCGTGGAGCGCTACCACCTAAAGTATGGTCTCCCCCGGTGACTCGGGGGAGCCAAAAGTTGACGACTGGAGTCTAGGTAAAAGGTAAAATAAATAGGTATGTTGTAGACTATCATCATTTACAAAAATAAAAGCGTAGTAGCGGTATATGAATTATCACCAATAGGCAATCACAATAAAGCAGTTGATCACAGATGTCATTTTCCTCAACTAGTTTCGCGGACAATAAGAATTTGGATTAGAATTTGGGTCTATAGTCTACAACATACCTATTTATTTTACCTTTTACCTAGACTCCAGTCGTCAATTTTTGGCTCCCCCGAGTCGCCGGGGGAGACCATACTTTAGGTGGTAGCGCTCCACGCTGGATTCCTGCTGGGACATGGGTAAGCAGCTCAGCTCTTTCCCCCCCCCCTTTTTATTTTTATTATATTTGTTTGATGCTACCCTGTTTCCCCTAAAATAAGACCTAGCGTGATTGTCGGTGTTGGCTGCAATATAAACCCTACCCCCCAAATAAGCCCTACTCTGTTTCCTCAAAAATAAGCCCTACCCTGAAAAGAAGACCTACAAGGACTTTAACTGGGGCTTATTTGGGGGGGGGGGGGTAGGGCTTTTATTGCAGCCATCACCGACAATCACACTAGGTCTTATTTTAGGGGAAACAGGGTATATGAAAAGATTTGATTTCTTTACCTTTTGATTATGACAATGCTTTTTGATCCAATCACAGATGACCTCCTGATGAAGCGGTTATTGTCCGCGAAACTAGTTGAGGAAAATGACATTTGTGATTACCTATTGGTGATAATTCATATACCGCTACTACGCTTTTATTTTTGTAAATGATGATTATTCTGTTGGCATCAATAAAATCATCTGTAAATCTTTGTACATTTTTGTGATGATTTTCATCTGTATTGTTTTTTTTATTGTACCGTGATAGTCCAATTGCCCTCCCTGGTAGCCTAACTGGGAATTAGGCTCCATTAGTAGTATAGCGTCTTTAGCTGTGTATATTCCAGTGTATATCCCATGGTTTGTAGATGCTAGAACTTCCACACATGCCAATTAACCCCTTCACGCCTAAGCACAATTTTGCATCTTTTGACATTTGTTTGTAAAACCGAACATATCATCACAACTACCTTGTGTATCCAGGTCGATAATATATATATATTTTTCAGGACAAATTGGGCTTTCATTTGGTGGTAAACGGTAACGGATATCTCCTGATTTTCTTTTTAACATAACAAAAAAAAAAAAAAAAAAACTGTCCCAAAATATAGTAAAAAAAAAAAAAAAAACTTTTTTTAATTTTATCTGAATACTTCTTGCTATTATAATAATTTACCACCAATGTACAACCCGAAATAAATTCTGATGATTGCAGCGATACCACGTAGGTGTATGTAGCCTTTTCACACCTAGACCGCTCCGCAGTCGCAGTGAAGCACAGCTTTTTTTTTTTTTTTTTTTTTTGCGGCACTGCAGAGCCACTTAGCCGGCGGGAGTGGGGCGCTTTTAACCCCCAAAGAAGGGGTTAACAAGAGATTAAAACGCTGAATCGCTTCGACAGCGCTGCCCATTCATTTCAATGGGCAGGGCGTTTTGGGAGTGGTGTATATAGCGCCCCCAAACTGCTCCAAAGATACTGCTT
>NW_027507788.1:217925665-218086870 GCF_037356315.1 Lithobates pipiens
TCAATGGAAACAAATTCTGTAAATCTAGTTTGTTTACATCAAATGTTTTTTCATAAACAGTTGTGACAGTGACATCATCACTGTGCTGTACATAGAGCAGAGCTGTGGGAGGGACCCAGCAGGCCCCACCCACTACAGACTGTCTGCAGAAAACTGCTGGAGAGGGTGGAGACAAGACCAGTTACCCTGCACAAGGAGAGAGAGCAGAACTGTGGGAGGGGCCCAACAGACTCCACCCACTACAAGCTACCTGCAGGAGATGGGTGGAGACAAGACCCTGCACAAGGAAGAGAGAGCAGAAATGTGGGAGGGGCACTGCAGCCCCCACCCACTACAAGCTGTCTGCAGAAACCTGCGGGGGGGGCGGAGACAAGACCTTTCACCCTGCAGAAGGAGAGAGCGCAGAAATGTGGGAGGGCCCAGCAGGCCCCACCCACTACAAGCTGCCTGCTGAAATCTGCTGGAGGGGGGCGGAGACCAGATGGTCACCCTGCACAAGGAGAGAGTAGAAATGTGGGAGGGGCACAGCAGCCCCCACCCACTACAAGCTGCCTGCAGAAACCTGCGGGGGGGGGGGGGGGGCAGAGACCAGACCGGTCACCCTGCACAAGGAGAGAGATCACAAGCGGGCGGTCTTTATTACAGGAAATCTCACGCTGGATTACTACACAGATCTGGAAAAAATACACAAAGCTCACCGAGATTCCAGCAGAATACACATGGCAGATGGATTTAGAGGATAAATGCTTATCCTGGAGTTGAGTTAAAGGAAAACCTGTGTTATTTTCCAGCCAAAGGATTAGCTTACTCGGGGCTTTAGACTCTTCATGTTAGATCACTGATTGGCTCAGTGCTCGTAAATCACTCATTAATGAGACAGATAGCTAAATTTGGGTATTCCAAAACAAGGGAAAAAAATTTCCCTAAAATTATGTTGCAAAAGTCCATTCACTGTGTAAGTAAATAGGAATTTTCCACAAAGAGATCTTTAAAAAAAAGTGTCAAAACAGACCAGGAACCTCCACCAGATGGTTAATTGCACACTGCAAAAATGCAAATACATAAGACTCTCTAATACAGAGAAGTCTTCTAAGGCCGCGTACACACGGGCGGACTGTCCGCCCAACTAGGTTCGTCAAACAGTTTGACAAACAGTCCGTTCAAAATTTGCATGAGCGGACTTGACCACACACGACGAACGAACAGTCCGCTGAAAACTTGCGCGATGACGTGAACGGCACGTACGACGGGACGAGAAATTCGGCGTCCGATACACTGCAATGCAACCTTCGCCGTGTAAATTCTTTCTGAGCATGCGCGAGACTTAGTTTGCCGAACAAGCCTACACACGAGCGGACTGTCCGCTCAAACCAAGTTTCAGCGGACAGTCTTACGGAAATTCCGAAAAACTTTGTTCGTCAGACTGTCCGCTGAAACTGTCCGCTGAAGCCCACGCACGAGCGGACTGTCCGCTGAAACACTGTTCAGCGGACAAAGTTGGACGAACAGTCCGCCCGTGTGTACGTGGCCTAAGACCCGGTTGCTCATATAAATCTTCTCTTCCAGCCAACAGCCACACAGGCTCAGAAGGAATGCAAGGGCAGACACTCCACATAGTGTAAAATCTCACATAAGCTTTTATTTACATCTATATTGCACTTACAGGCATCGCCTTATAATTACACATTAGAAAAACAATTCTGGCTGGCACATAAACTTCCAGGTCGCTTCCAGTTGCACAATGAAGTTGGCATGCTGCTCTACCCCATGCGTTTCGTCACACGTGCCATCCCCTGGGGCATGGCCACCATTCTGTTATATGGATAAGTCACGTGTTTTTCAATGCCAGGTGAGTCCTCTGGCTCCCAGAGCAGTGGGGGAGCAAAGGAATGGTCAATATTTTTTGCTGGGAGTGGCCTAGCTTTTACTTAGCTCATTCATGCAAAGCCCGGGTTGGTTTTAAATGTCTTTCACAAACTCCCAGATTTCGAATAGTAATGGTTTATAAACCACTTCCGGCCCGCCATATATCAGAATGACATGTGAAAAGTGGTTAAGTCATTTGACGTCCAGCAGGATAAGCCTTGATCGCGTGCCCGCAGCGTGGTGATCGGTGATGTGGTGTGCCACTCTGACACACCACAACTCCACGCAAGACAAGAACAGAACAAAAGTCTGAATGGCTGCAGTCCAATGAAAAACGATTTCTTTATTACTGTAAATCCATGCAGCAGGGATAAACCGCAACTCCAATCGTGGTAAAGAGCCTATGAGATAGGCTCTTTACCACGTGATCAGCTGTGACTTATCGCAGTTCCTTTTTCCCTTTAAGATTTTTCTATTTTTTTTTTCATCTTTTCTCCTGTGCGCGGATTTATCTACAGCTTTCTCTCTTTACCACATGATCAGCTGTGACTTATCACATCTGATCACAGCGTGTAACCAGGAAGTGCCGGTAAATGTCTTTCCTTGGTTCGTGCTGACAGGAGAGCCGATCGGTGGCTGTCCTGTCAGGGAGGGGGGTGGGGAGGGGTCTTTGCTGATAATCAGTGCATTGATTATCAGCTCAATTTCCATCAGAGGTGCCCACCACATCTGCCAATCATTGCCCTTCAGCTGCCATCAAAATGTCGGGGCCCATCAGTAACACCTGTCAGTGCCCTTCACAGATGCCATTTGATGCCCATCAGTAATGCCTGTGAGTACCACCTCATCAATGCTGCCCGTCAGTGCCACCTGTTAGTGCCACTTATCAGTGCCCATCAGTGCTGCCTGTTAGTGCCCATCATTTCTACATATTGGTGCCTCCACATCAGTGCAGCTTCATCGGTGCCCGCCAGTGAAGGAGAAAACAAAATTTTATAACAGAAACTAAGTAAAACTTATTTTTTTTCAAAAATTTTTTTTTTTTTAGTTTAGCAAAAAATAAAAAAAACCCAGAGGTCATCAAATGCCACCAAAAGAAAGCTCTATTCGTGAGAAGAAAATTATAGAAATGTAGTTTGACTACGGCACACAATGGGTGAAGTGCCCAGGATTTAAGTGGTTAACCTGCCTAGTGTCATTATTTCAGAACATTTTTGTTTACCAATTTGCAATTTTATTTAGGTGTGTATCGGTTTTTACATTTGATTTCTGAATGACCCTGTATGCTTGTCACTTTCAGGCTGGACTGCCCGGTTTCTATGACCCGTGTGTTGGGGAAGATAAAAGCTTGAAGATCCTCTACCAGTTCAGAGGAGCGCTCCATCAAGTCATGTCTGCAGACAATGAGCCACTTAGGATACCAAAGCAATGTGAGTCCTCCCTAAGTATAAGCATTTCCCAGCAAGCCTGAGGCCCGGGGGGGTTACTTCCTAGATCAGCCTTTCTCAACCTTTTCAACACAGAGGATCCTTTTGAAATAGTTCTCATGATACATTACATTGATACACCGTCCAATGCAAGAATCCCGTAGCCTGATGCACAATACCACTGCGCTGGCAAGCTGGCGGGTTTCCGTGTATGCACCCCCTTCTTCAGAGGATTTTTAGCTCTGAAGAAGGAGGTGCGTCCCCCGGAAACCTGTCAGCTTTGCCAGCACAGTAGTATTGTGCATCAGGCTATGTGATTCCCACGCTGGATTGTGTTTAGTGTTATACATCGCTTATATATCCTCTACCCTTTTGTTTAGTATTCGTTTTGCTACATTTTTAAACACAAATCTTTAGTAATGCATTAGAGCCGGTTCACACAGCGGGCGATGCGAGGCGACACGACTCGCCTCGCCTCCCTCTCGCAAGTCGCCCCCGTTCTGTACAATGGAACCGTTCTGAGAGGAGCGACTCGAGTCGCTCCGACTCAGAAAAAAGGTTCCTGTACTACTTTTGGGCGACCTCGGGGCGACTTGCATTGACTTCTATACAGAAGTCATTTGCAAGTCGCCGCTGAGGCCGCGGCAGGTCGCGGCGAGGCAAGTCAGAGTCGCCTCGCCTCGCCTGCTGTGTGAACCGGCCCTTAGGCATTTGAGCCCTCCTGTGTACACTTGTACAGTTTATTTACGTGATTCCCCTATCTGAGGAGGGATGAACCGGACAAAGCAATACCCAAAGCATGTTTACTCATTGCCACTGACAGTTCGCTGTACATTGAGACCCTATAGCAGACCTCTTATGCCGTGTACACACGACCGGACTTTTCGACAGCAAAGGTCCGACGGAACGAATCCGTCGGACAATTAGATCTTGTGTGGGCTCCATCGGACCTTTGCTGTCCAAAAATTGGACTTTAGAAATGGAACATGTTTCAATTTTTTTCGCCCAGAACTCCGCCGGACCCAGTTCCTAACGAGAAATCCGCTCGTGTGTATGCTGGCCCGACAGGCAAAAACCGACGCTAGGGCAGCTATTGGCTACTGGCTATGAACTTCCTTATTCTAGTCCGGTCGTACGTCATCACGTTCGAATACGTCGGGCTTTGGTGTGATTGTGTGTGGCCAAGTCCGTTCATTTGGAAAGTCCGTCGGAACTCCGCCTAAAGTCCGTGGGGAAGACCATTGGACCTAGTCCGTCGAAGTCCAGTCGTGTGTAAGCGGCATGGAAGTGATTGTGTTTTTGTGCTCATTGTGACCTACAGTATGGACTTTTCCTCACACTAAAGCAGTGTTTCTCAATTCCAGTCCTCATGGCCCACTAACAGGTCATGTTTTCAGGCTTTCCATAATTTTGCACAGGTGATTTGATCAGTTTCACTGCCTTAGTAATTACCCCAGCTGTTTCATCTGAGGGAAATCCTGAAAACATGACCTGTTAGTGGGCCATGAGGACTGGAATTGAGAAACACTGCACTAAAGAAACAACCTGATTCTGTCTTTATTGCATCCTTCTGACGCTTTCTCAGGGGGTAAAATATTAGGACAGGCCACGGTTCCTCCAGTTGCGTTGGCGGGCACATGCCCCTGGCACTTTGCCACGTTCAGTGAGAAGACTACCAGGCCCGCCATTACCATGCACCAGTCCAGTCAATGTGTCCTTTTCTTCTATTTCAGCTCACAAGATTGATGTGGATGGCTAGCCTTTCCCAGAAATGCATCGGAGACACGGGGCTCAAAGCTGTGCCAGGCCGGAAACGTTCCCAGGATTCTTTTCACCGGAGTCTGAATGTTCCAATAGATTTTTTTCCTTTTTTTTTTTTTTTTTAAGGTTACACATATTAAAAGGATTTCAGGATATAATATATCTTAATGATATGCATATAAAATGACTCTTGTTTTACCATGGCCATATTAAGTCTTGATCTATGGACGGAGCGACGCGTCACCTTTTGGGTTTGGTTTGTCCGTCTTTACCATTATAGCCATATATGACCTTGTCTCCCAGTTTTACCTTTCCTGGGTTGGGACCGGAAAGCACTGAAGGAGGACTGTCCCCCGATAACCCATCGGGTTATCATTTTGGGTCACCCAGCTTTACTGCTGTTTTTTCTGGTTCCATATGTGTATTTGTAGAATCGTGTTGGGGTCTCCGCAATCGAATGGAGTGAAAGGGAAGATGGTAAAGTGAACCTTTTTGTTCATTGCTATTTGCATTCCAACTGGGGCAATTTTGCCTTTGCACTGGTGCAAGGTCCTCACCGGGGCAGGATACAAGAGGAGACACCTTAGCAAATATTCCTTTTTTCATACAGTGGGAAAGGGTTAGAACCTTTGGCGAGGTTTTTATTGCTGTCTGTGTTGTGATGGGGAGCCCACAGAGAGAGGAAATTGAATGTCTCCTTAAAGTTGTTAAACAATCACCCTGTAAAACAACCCATTCAGTTTAAAATAGAAATGAAAGGCAAAATATTGGTGTATAAAAAAAAAAAATTATAAATACCTTATTTGTTCCCTTTTTTATTTTTTTAGAAGTGATCACATTCCCTCTGTTCTCAGCTGGGGGAGGAAAAACAACGGCACACTGCGCTCCCCCATTGAATGGCTGTGCAGTGGGGGGGGGGGGGGGGGCGTGTCAGGACAAGTCTGATCTTTGGAGGAGAGTACATTGAGTTCCCAGCATAGCTAGAGAATTGACCACAGTGTGCTCTCCTGCTTGGTGTGGTCAGTTTTTAATAGGAAAGCAAAGGGACTGCCAAGAACACCAAGGATTTCACACAAAGAGAACAGAATACTTTTTAATACAAGTACGTGGTACAGCAGAAACATATCAGGAAAATTAAGTGTTGGGGTAACAAACACGTTTAAAGGAGATTATATTTTCTATTGCCCCTCTCATCAACGTGCTAATGAAATTGGTAAATAAAACATTCCTGTTTTCATTACATACCCAGTGATATAATCGCTGGATCTCATTGCTTCTCTATGCAATGCAGATCATGGTTGGAAGGGTGCTGTACACCCCCCTATACATCTCTCCTCCCCATCCCCCTATACATCTCCCCTCCCCATCCCCCTATACATCTCCCCTCCCCTTATACATCCTCCCCCCCCCCTTCCTCATTCCCCTATACATCTCCCCCCCCTCCCCATCATGTAATGTTGACTCTCTAGTGCTAAAAGTACTCAGTGAATGAAAGGGGCAGGGCAGGGAGGCTGGGTGGCAAAGGGCCAGTTTATGGTCTTTGGATTTTGGGAGGGCCGGACTGCAGTCAGTGGAAGCAAGAAAATGCCCCACCATTGGTTTTAATGGGAGGAATTGTGCTTCTTGTTGGTATCGGTGGGAGGAATGGTGCCCCTTGTTGGTATCGGTGGGAGGAATGGTGCCCCTTGTTGGTATCGGTGGGAGGAATGGTGCCCCTTGTTGGTATCGGTGGGAGGAATGGTGCCCCTTGTTGGTATCGGTGGGAGGAATGGTGCCCCTTGTTGGTATCGGTGGGAGGAATGGTGCCCCTTGTTGGTATCGGTGGGAGGAATGGTGCCCCTTGTTGGTATCGGTGGGAGGAATGGTGCCCCTTGTTGGTATCGGTGGGAGGAATGGTGCCCCTTGATGGTATCGGTGGGAGGAATAGTGCCCCTTGTTGGTATCGGTGGGAGGAATAGTGCTCCGTTGATGCTGTCAGTTGCCCCATTCATGGTGTCAGGTGGAGTAGTGCTCCAAGGGCCAGATAAAGACAAGCAAAGGGCCACTGCTGGCCTTTAGGCCACAGTTTGGAGACTCCTGATGCTGTGATGGGATCTGCGGTCCTGTTGCCTGGTCTGGTCTGATGTTTCCTCCCGAACGTTCCCGATCCACCATTTGTATTCCTCTGCTTCTGCTTGCCCAGGTTTCTGCATTTTATCCCCTGGCCCACAGTTTGCAGATGATCCTGGATGTCCTCTAGCCAGGAAATGACGCGACTCTGAATGCAGCTTGTATGAGAAGCTCACAGTGTGCGGTGAATCAGAGTAAGTCATTTCAGTGCAGAAGAGGAACCTATTAAACTGTGCAAGGTGAAAGGTTAGGCTGGAGTTTAGTTTTAAAGTGTATGTTGGGGAATTTAAAAAAATAAGAATCATATTCTCATCTTTTATCCCTTAAAAAGTACAAATATCTGATTTGGCAGAAATCCAGTAAGCTCCTAACTTCCTGTTTAGGTGACAACACGGAACCTTCTGCACTGAAATCCCAACCAGTTTTGTCAGTTCTTCCTGAAGGAACACAGACCCCTGTCTATCCCTCCCCCTGTGCACATGTTTTCATTGATCTCTTTCCCTGACAAACAATAATTCTGCCTGGACTCCCAAGATTCTTCCCCCACGCTGTGTGTATGGAAAGGGTTCTTGGGAGGTGTAGTTCTGGGGGCATGCCTAAACCAATAGGGGCTGAGCTCTTAGTAAGCGGTCTCTGCAGGTATAATGCTATCATGGGGATGACCTCACAGAGGGTAATAAATGCAGTTTCTTAGTACAGGAACAAGATGAAGGAAAATAAAATGCTGAGAGGTTTAAGCATAACTAATAAAGAGTTAGCACAAGCCCTCCTGTACAGGGCCCAGGCCCCCTCAGCTCGGCAACTTTCTGGTGCAGGCAGTTCCAATCCTGCTGATCGGTTTCCCCAACTCCGCCTGGCTTTTCCTCCTCTCCCTTCCGCTGGCAGTCAGCTGCTGCAGGGGAATCCGTTTCAGGGATGAATATCCTGTCCAGAATCCCTTTTCCAGCAGATCCGGTCACCATGTCCCCCCACCCTGCAGCGCTCCCAGCTTCTCCTCCTCTGCCTCCCTCCGGCAGTCACCTGCTGCAAGCACAAAGGGGAAACGGTTTCAGGATGGAGATTGGGGGACCAGTAAAAAATGTTTGCCAGCCTCTTCCTTTCCTGAATGAACATAGTGAGTGATTGGTACTGATCACTGATGAATTCATTCATAACTGAAGCATAGTAAACAGAGCGCTTCCTATTCATTCTGCAGTGTAGCTGAGTTTGCAGAGAAAGAATTGGGGATTTGTGTCCTCAAACTTTCCCTGTCACGAAAGTGAGACTTCAGGGGTCTTTTTAGACCCCGATTCATGAGTTCTAACAGCACCAAAAGTCTCACCTATACAAATCTTTTATTGGGGACACAGACACCAATAAAAATAAACTTGCGGGTTTTAACTTTTTGCAGCTCTACTCAATACAAAATAAATAAGCTTGTATTGCTGCCTTCAGAAAATGCTATGTACTTGGCTGCCTCTGGCTTCAGTATTTTGAGTCACTGTCCTGGAACAAGCATGCAGATTAGAAAGTCAGAATGAAGTCTATTTTGCCTCAGAGAGGGCCATTTTGACAGGCAGGGGACAGTCGTTTGTCGGGAACATGAGAGGCAGGGGGCTGTCCTTGTCGGGGATGTGACTGGCGGGGGGCGCTGTCCTTGTCAGGGATGTGACTGGCGGGGGGCTCGCTGTCCTTGTCAGTGATGTGACTGGCGGGGGGGTCGCTGTCCTTGTCAGTGATGTGACTGGCGGGGGGGTGCTGTCCTTGTCAGTGATGTGACTGGCGGGGGGGTGCTGTCCTTGTCAGTGATGTGACTGGCGGGGGGGGGGGGCTGTCCTTGTCAATGATGTGACTGGCGGGGGGGGGGGGCTGTCCTTGTCAATGATGTGACTGGCGGGGGGTGCTGTCCTTGTCAGTGATGTGACTGGCGGGGGGGGGGGGTGCTGTCCTTGTCAATGATGTGACTGGCGGGGGGGGGGGCTGTCCTTGTCAATGATGTGACTGGCGGGGGGGGGGGGGCTGTCCTTGTCAGTGATGTGACTGGCGGGGGGTGCTGTCCTTGTCAGTGATGTGACTGGCGGGGGGGCGCTGTCCTTGTCAGTGATGTGACTGGTGGGGGGGCGCTGTCCTTGTCAGTGATGTGACTGGCGGGGGGGCGCTGTCCTTGTCAGTGATGTGCCCGCCCGGGGGGGGGGGGGCGCTGTCCTTGTCAGTGATGTGACTGGCGGGGGGGCGCTGTCCTTGTCAGTAATGTGACTGGCGGGGGGGGCGCTGTCCTTGTCAGTAATGTGACTGGCGGGGGGGCGCTGTCCTTGTCAGTAATGTGACTGGCGGGGGGGGTGCTGTCCTTGTCAGTGATGTGACTGGCGGGGGGCGCTGTCCTTGTCAGTGATGTGACCGGCGGGGGGGGGGGGGCGCTGTCCTTGTCAGTGATGTGACCGGCGGGGGGGGCGCTGTCCTTGTCAGTGATGTGACCGGCGGGGGGGGGGCGCTGTCCTTGTCAGTGATGTGACTGGCGGGGGGGGCGCTGTCCTTGTCAGTGATGTGACTGGCGGGGGGGCGCTGTCCTTGTCAGTGATGTGACTGGCGGAGGGGCGCTGTCCTTGTCAGTGATGTGACTGGCGGGGGGGGGGGGGCGCTGTCCTTGTCAGTGATGTGACCGGCGGGAGGGGGGGGGGGGGGCGCTGTCCTTGTCAGTGATGCGGGGGGGGGGCGCTGTCCTTGTCAGTGATGTGACCGGCGGGGGGGGAGCGCTGTCCTTGGGGACGTGACTGGCGGGGGGTGCTGTCCTTGGGGACGTGACTGGCGGGGGGGCAGTCCTTGGGGACGTGACTGGCAGGGGGGGGCAGTCCTTGGGGACGTGACTGGCAGGGGGGGGCAGTCCTTGGGGACGTGACTGGCACGGGGGGGGCAGTCCTTGGGGACGTGACTGGCACGGGGCTGTCCTTGTCGGGAACGTGACTGGCGCGGGCAAGCTGTCCTTGTCGAGGACATGACTGGCTGGCGACTGTTGTCATCGAGGACGAGACTGGCTGGGGACTGTCGTCGACGGGGACGTGACTGGCGGGGGGGGCGGGGGGGACTGTCGTTGTCCGGGACATTAGTCTCCACACTTCCTCTGTGTTATATGTTTGAAGGAGGCCCTGCTTCCTTGCAAAATCTTCTCCCACAAGCGGTCGGTGCGTTATCTCTTTTGTAGCTGCCTACAATGCAGTGTTTGGACCATTTGATGTGAGCTCCGTCCTCCGAATCCCACGCATGGGGGGGAACCACTTGGTGTAACATTAGTGTGTATTTATTGAGGAAAACACATACGGGTTTTATTTGTATTTAATAACTCTGCACCTGACAGCTTAGGTCTGTCTCGCTGCTCCATATTCATTTCCACACATGCGGGGACGGAGGAAACAATCATCTCTGACAGCAGCTTCGGATTACTGATGTTGTTTTTTTTTTTTTTTTTTTATTTATTCCATTTTAATATTTTATCCCCGTGCCGACAAATATCTTGTTGTGCTTTGTTGAATGCAAGGCGAAACATTACCTCGGGGTCTCCCTTGTGCTCTGTTAATGCTGGATGTGATCCTCCAGGCTAAGAGTAGATTAAAGATGTCATACTTTTGTGTGTATATATGAGGAGCGCTCCCCAGATACCACCACGGGCCTTTTCCTTGTACAATGCCATACATTTCATTATCTGCTCCATGCCGATCTGTGCGCCGCGTTCCATTCCACCTCCTTCCTCCTCGTTACTCTGCCAAGCAAAGTACTCCGTGTTGGATCATCAGAGAAATGGAAACCAGGAATATGCATGGCAATGGTTCATCTTCTACTATGCCCCACACACACAAATAAATACAATGTGAAATAAAAGTTATTTTTCAAAGTCGTGTTGATTTGAAGGAAAATCTGTTTGTATAGAAGAATCAAGTCCTTTTGGGCGCTGAACACCTTATTGGAGAGTTTAGCTTAGAGCCAATCACCAATATCGCAGTAAACCTAGGTTGGATTTTGAAGGCATAGGAAACATCAAAGAGGTATGAAAATAAACACTATTTATTGAAAAATACACAACATGAATAGAAACAGTACAGAAAAATTTAAAATCATGTATACTAATACATAATGTGCAGTGGGCCCTTGTGTATCTACGCGTTTCACCGTTGGGCTTCTTCAGGATACAGTCAAGGTTCTACAGATAGCAAATAAAGAGAACGGACCTCACTGTCTTAAGCCCCATACACACTATCAGATTTTCTGATGATTTTTGTCTTCGGATTTACCAAAACCATGTAGTAGAAGGGCCTGCCTGATTGCATACACATTGAAACTCCTAAGGTTTGACCTCCATATTATATGGTTTTGGTAAATCTGATGGAAGAAATCAGCAGAAAATCTGATAGTGTGTATGGGGCTTTACAAGGAGATAAGTCTCGCTTATAAGTATCCGGAAACTGGTTCAGAGTGTACCATCCCACTGGAAACCAGTTCTACTACACCACCATCGGGATCTATGCACAGATAGGTCAGGCCAGCCCAATCTGCTAGTAAGAGAGGACCATGAAAAGCCAGATGGTTCCAGGGGCAGAATAATGTACAGAGTGGACTCAGTGCCAAAGGGGGGAGCCAAAAATGGGCTACAAAGCCCACCAGTCAAAGTGGGCACCCACCATGGAAAATAGTCACAAATCTGAGACTGAGTGATTGTCCACAATGTTTAGCAAAATTTTAATATTAAGACAATGTTTGGCCCCTGGGCGACAACCTTATGCTAGTCACTTTAATCTTTTTCAATCAACTTTTTATTATTTGTTGGCAATAACATGGTGTGGGTGGAGTTCTGCCAGTCACAGGCTGTGTCGCGCCCCTGTGTCTTAGAATAAGACAGAGGTGAAGCCTCCACCAATCTACATGTAATATCCTGCCCCCATTGTGTTTAGCTGGTTAGTGGGTATGAGGGAGTGGGTGGTCATTTACCACTGTGTATACGCCCACATGTGACTCTATAATCGCATGGGCTGCTCAAATGCGATAGAGAGGAAATGCTCAGCATAGAAACTCACTGAGCATGTGCAGAGCTGCCAACACTGTTCTGCAAAATCCCGAGCCGAATTGGGGACATGGACAGAAGGGGGAGATAGAGAGCAACAGGATCAACCAGGTTTTTTTTTTGCAGAATATATAAAATGTATATCATAGTGACTGAGTATGAACAGCATATAATACACCATTTATTGATAGTTTTTTTAATGATATGAGTTTAGTGACACTTTAATTTTTTGTTTACTTGTAATCTCTCCCTTTCAGGACATGAAATCGAGTCAGTGCACAAATACGTATGCCATCCTTTTTCAACCAGGTCTGTTTTCCATTGGCTATAGATGTAAGGGGGGGGGGGGGGGCAATATCCTTGTTTGAGGACCAGCCTTTCTCA
Source organism: Lithobates pipiens (assembly GCF_037356315.1). Lineage (NCBI taxonomy): Eukaryota > Metazoa > Chordata > Amphibia > Anura > Ranidae > Lithobates > Lithobates pipiens. The sequence continues at coordinate 217,938,242 of NW_027507788.1, forward strand.
ACCTTTTTAACAACACAGAGGAACCCTTGAATTAACTTTCTGGTCTCAGGGAATCCCTGCTAAATATTACTATATCTACATCTCATGATACATTAGTGTGATGGTCAGTGGGAAGAATGCTCCTTACACTTGTAGTCATTGGGAAGAATTACCCCCCTTACAGATCGCTAAAAAAATAATTGGTGTCAGTGGGAACTTATCAGAGAGGCAGAAATAGTTCAAGGAGCCCCTAGCAAACCTCTGGTGGAGCTCCTTAGGTTCCATGGAACCCTGGTTGAGAAACCCTAATGAGGATTGTATTATTGTCACTGTATTTCTATTTTGCCTCATTTTTGGTTTTATTGTATGTAGAACCGTGTTTGGCTTCAAGCATTGACATATCTCCTTTATACCTCTGTCTATCCAGCCAGTATGGTCACCTCCTGAAGAAGGTGCCCCCCACAGACAGCTCAGCTCGCCAATAAGACAGAGCAGTTAATTCCAATGTAATTTTGCTTTTTTTAAATGCAGTACATGGGGGATGGACACAGACACCTCCTGATCCCCCCTGAAAGTGGAAGGATCATCCAGCTGATGACTCCCAGTGTTCCCTTCCCCATCATGGAGTAGTAAGCGTTTTGCGGGTCCCCTTACAGTCTACAACATGCAGGGCGAGGTGATTATCAGCAATGATAGGATTGAGGAGCCCGCTCTGAAAGTCAATAAGAGCACCCCCCACAGCCTTCTGAGGGACACCCTGCGGAGAGCTGCTGCAGCGGCGGGGGAGACCACTATAGAACGGAAGAAGAAAAAGGAGCCTCGCCCGGAGTCCATCATCGTCTACTGGTCTGACAATGCGAGGATAGTGGAGGACGAGTGCCAGCCAATCAGGAAGGAGGGGAGAGGAGCCTAGAGGAAGGCTCGAGGTTTCTGGGGATGCAGATGAGCGATGGTGGATGGAAGTTTTCCTCCTGATAGCCACTATGTGACCTTGACGGGGATCATCGCCCGCGGGAAGAAGAAAGGTCAGATGGTGGACATCCATGTAACTTTAACTCAAAAGGAACTACAAGAACTTGCAAGATCCAAGGAGCCATTACAAGATGAGCCAGCGGAGGGTAAAAAGACGTGTTCGGTTGGACTGGACAGAGGTTCACACATCCTTCTCTGGAGTATCCTCTGCTTGCCCGTCATATTTATTCTCTCCTTCGTCCTTTGCTTTTATTATGGGACCATAATTTGGTATAATATCTTCTTGGTGTATAACAAAGAAAGGACTTTCTGACACAAGATTACCATTTGCCCATTCTTAATGATTTTTTACCCAAATAATCATTGTGGTGATCTCCTTATCTCTAGCCATTTATACGACGGTGACCCAACTATCCTGGTCATTTGGGGGTCTGTTGGCGTTCTGTGCGAGATATGGAGAAGGGTTTTTGCGGCTGGCTTTGTAGCAAACTCGGCCTTGAAGATTGTTCACCATACGGTATTGTAGAACTGCTAGATTCGGACAATATTTCTGGAGGCCTCTCTGTAAATGGTTCCACCGAAGGAGTAGAGAAACATAGTTTTTTTTTTTTTTTTTCGTTTTTCCCTTAGTTATGGAATACTGATATGGAAAAGCGGTCTGTGCTATATGGAATTGCGCGGATATGATTACAAGCTTTTTGGTGAATTTGGCACTGGTTTCTCCATGTTTTGGATTCCATGATCGCTTGGTCCATGTGATCGAAATCATAAACTGTATGGATGTTGTTTTTTAAAATGCACACCCACATCCACATACAAGCCAAGTCTTATTCTTTAAAAAAAAAAAAGCAACCTAGTCCTCCATACCCATGTGCATTACTCAACCACCACTCAGTACTTGTAGTTTCAATGTTTGCCTTGACTGGGGTTGCAAAAACCAATCCAGGTCACCAACCCTTTGTATAGGGAACTACCTCTTCTGGATCATACAGCAATGGCAATATTTTTATTTTATATGATTATGTCAACTACTAAGAGTTTTTAGTGTAGTAACCCATAGCAAAAAAAATAAAAAATCAGAAGTCGGCCAATGGTCTCTGATGGACAATATCGATGTACATGGATGGTCTGTATCAATGAACGTTGATCTATGAGTTGTAAGAGGAGCATTTCTGAAGCAGGGTTCCATGAAAAGTTGGTGTTCCTCCAGAGTCTCCTAACTTTCTTGAGACGAGTGCAGTGACAGATTGATCTCTTGCATGCACTGACCACCAAAGTAAAAGGGGTCACTGCAATTTTGTTCGTATTTGTTTTTCTTTCATGATTGGCACTTAAGATAATATTGTGGGGGTTAAGTATATCCCATTCTTTACTTTAAAGCCCAACTCCGGATAGGAGCAACTGTCTTACTTGAGTCAAAGGTACTGGGTAAGGATCAGTTCCAAACATACAAAGTACAGTACCAACATCCCAAAGTTGAAAGTCTTACTGGATTCTCCGCTTCCCTGTCAATAAATACAAAAATTAAAAAAAATGCAGTACATGGACGTCATATCAAAGTGTAAGGCTCGTTCCCACCTGAGCAATCCAGAATTGGGGGGGCAGGAACGCACAATTCTGCAAACATTGCCAGATTGTGCTTTAAAACACGTTTGGGCTCCATTTATTTTGAATGGCACCCCAAATGTGCTAATGAAAACTGGTATTTTGTCACACAACAAAACACCTGAAAAGCGCAAAAACACCCCAAAGCTGGCCCCAGAAAAGGGTACAGAAGCTGCTTTGGCACATTTTTGGAGCAGAGGGCAGCCCATTCAAGTGAATGGTGTAGTGTAGTGCTCATCAACCCTGTCCTCGGGTGGCCACTAACAGGCCAGGTTTGCAAGATAACTGAAATACATCACAGGTGATATAATTTGCTGCTCAGTGATTGCAGTATTCTAGTCTGCATCTCCTCCAAGGTAATACATATCTACATGTAATATGTAGCTACCTAGACTACTGCAACTCTCTTTATTTGGCATTGCCAAAGATGGTATTGCAGAAGCTTCAACTTATTCAAAATGCTGCGGCTAGACTGCTCATGGATGGTCCCGTTGAGGGATCATATCATCCCTGTCCTCTGTGCCTTGCATTGGCTGCCAGTCCACTATCGCACCTTATTTAAGGAAGGATGTATTATGTTTAAGATTATGAGAGGCATGGCCCCAAACTATCTCTGCCCTCTTTTTCATGAACGAGCTCTTGTCAGATCACTCAGATCTACCAGCAGAGATCTCCTCTACATTTCGGTACCTAAGAAGACCCGGCGTGGTGGTCGGGGCTTCTCCCTCTAGGGTGCTGTACTATGGAATAGCCTCCCTGTTGAGCTCCAGGAGGCCCCCACTATTCTGGTCTTCCGCAGGTTACTGAAGACTTGGCTTTTCACGCAGGCATTTCCTGCGTAGTCTCTTTTTTTCTACCCTTCTGCCACTCTGTGCTGCTTCTGGTCCCTGGGCCCTTTCTTTCCAGGATCTTTGCTATGCACATCGGGACCCTTAGGGGTAAGACCGAGCTATATTAAGATTCCTCTCAATTCAACATAAAACCTGGCCTGTTAGTGGGCCCTGAGGACAGGGTTGATGAACACTGTTGTGGTTCCTAAAATACTCCAAAAAATCGACACTCCTGAGTCACTCAGATGTGAATGAGGCCGAAAGGGAGAATGATCTTATGATTGTCACACACCTTGTGTCTACTATAAAGGATGTAAACAATGAACTGGGAGCATGAGGAAGAATGGTGAGGGGTCTTTCTATGGACAGAACCAAATAACCTAAATAGGCAAACTAGGGTTGTACCACTTGAGAAATACAAAATTGTAGTTAGACTGAATGTCCGTACAAAGGTCTTTGTATACAGTGGTGTGAAAAAGTGTTTGCCCCCTTCCTCATTTCCTGTTCCTTTGCATGTTTGTCACACTTAAGTGTTTCGGAAAATCAAACCAATTTAAACAATAGTCAAGGACAACACAAGTAAACACAAAATGCAATTTGTAAATGAAGGTGTTTATTATTAAAGGTGAAAAAAAATCCAAACCATCATGGCCCTGTGTGAAAAAGTGATTGCCCCCTAAACCTAATAACTGGTTGGGCCACCCTAAGCAGCAACAACTGCAACCAAGCGTTTGCGATAACGTGCAATGAGGCTTTTACAGCGTCCTGGAGGAATTTTGGCCCACTCATCTTTGCAGAATTGTCCTAATTCAGTTACATTAGAGGGTTTTCGAGCATGAACGGCCTTTTTAAGGTCATACCACAACATCTCAATAGGATTCAGGTCAGGACTTTGGCTAGGCCACTCCAAAGTCTTCATTTTGTTTTTCTTCAGCCATTCGGTGGTGGACTTGCTGGTGTGTTTAGGATCATTGTCCTGCTGCAGAACCCAAGTTCGTTTCAGCTTGAGTACACGAACAGATGGTCGGACATTCTCCTTCAGGATCTCTTGGTAGACAGCAGAATTCATAGTTCCTTTTATCACGGCAAGTCTTCCAGGTCCTGAAGCAGCAAAACAGCCCCAGACCATCACACTACCACCACCATATTTTACTGTTGGTATAATGTTCTTTTTATGAAATGCAGTGTTCCTTCTACGCCAGATATACTTGGACACACACCTTCCAAAGAGTTCCACTTTTGTCACATCGGTCCACAGAATGTTGTCCCAAAAGTCTTGGGGATCATCAAGATGTTTTTTGAAGAAATTGAGACGAGCTTTGATGTTTTTGCTCAGCAGTGGTTTTCTCCTTGGAACTCTGCCATGCAGGCCATTTTTGCCCAGTCTTTTCCTGATGGTGGAGGCATGAACGCTGACCTTAACTGAGGCAAGTGAGGCCTGCAGTTCCTTGGACGTTGTTGTGGGGTCTTTTGTGACCTCTTGGATGAGTCGTCGCTGCGCTCTTGGGGTAATTTTGGGCGGCCGGCCACTCCTGGGAAGGTTCACCACTGTTCCATGTCTTCGCCATTTGTGGATAATGGCTCTCACTGTGGTTCGCTGGATTACCAAAGCTTTGGAAATGGCTTTATAACCCTTTCCAGACTGATAGATCTCAATTACTTTCTTTCTCAATTGTTCCTGAATTTCTTTGGGTCTCGGCATGATGTGTAGCTTTTAAGGATCTTCTGGTGGACCTTACTGTGTCAAGCAGCTCCTATTTAAGTGATGCCTTGATTGTGAACAGGTGTGGCAATAATCAGGCCTGGGTGTGGCTAGAGAAATTGAACTCAGGTGTGGACAACCACAGTTATAGTATGTTTTAACAAGGGGGGCAATCACTTTTTCACACAGGGCCATGATGGTTTGGATTTTTTTTCACCTTTAATAATAAACACCTTCATTTACAAATTGCATTTTGTGTTTACTTGTGTTGTCCTTGACTATTGTTTAAATTGGTTTGATGTTCCGAAACACTTAAGTGTGACAAACATGCAAAGGAACAGGAAATGAGGAAGGGGGCAAACACTTTTTCACACCACTGTAGGTAGGTCATTGCGTAATGAAGTCCACTGCAAAGCAATGGATACACGATAAGTGTTCCAGAACAGAGAGGTGCTGAAAAATTATTTACCTTCGTGTGTTCAATACTCTGATCATGCCTTGGCCCTTTTTTTTTTTTTATCATATACAGTGCCTTGCGAAAGTATTCGCCCCCCTTGAACTTTTCAACCTTTTGCCACATTTCAGGCTTCAAACATAAAGATATAACATTTAAATTTTTTGTGAAGAATCACCAACAAGTGGGACACAATTGTGAAGTCAAGGGTTCCTCTGGGATAGAAAAAAGATTGAGTACTCTTTGACCTACCTGTATTATTGGGGGGGAAAAAAATTCAGCGGCTGTACTGGGGTCTCCTGTTTGATGAACATTGTTCTCCTGAGATAAAGCTGGTTAAAGGAGTGTCTGTTTTACAGGTCTCTGAAATACACCCTAGACAATGACCTCTATAGAAGAGGTCCTCCCTAAAGCTGGGCCTGGCATACACCCATTTTTTTTTTTAAATGTCCAGGAAGGTTCTCATTGCTCCCTCCCATGTTTTTGGACTAATTTCTTGCAGTGAAGGAAGCATCAGACGTATGGTTCTGATGGTTCCTGCTATAAAGATTACTCTCTTGGCCAGATCACTGGCTGTACCATTGCCCCTGCAGCAAGTACTGCAGCTATCGGATGCAGTAGGGGTGCTGGCCTACTGGATCCTACTTGGGTGCTCACCGTGGCACGTAGTGCATTACTTTGACTTAGCCAAAGGATTCCAGTTTCAGGGCCACGGTCTGCCAGCAGGAGAGCCCTGTTCTTAAAGGAGTATGCCCATTGTTGAAGGTGAAGCTCGGGGGGGGTCTGCCACCGCCACCCTTTTAATCCTCTATACATGCAAGACATCTGTAGCAAGAGCCATTGTAACTGAAATTAGTAGGTTTATTCATGCATTGCATTTTTTTTTTTTTTCTGCCACAAGATGGAGCTTTGTGTACTCTGATTCAAGTCCAGTTGGAGCACTGCTCTATGGGAAATGTAGTCCCAACCAGAAGGCGCTCCATTATCAATACAAAAACGGAAACTATAGAATCCAGTGTGCCTGAATGCAGAGGGTGTGCATATAAGCTAAAAAGCCCAGGAAAGCGCTGGGCAGTGGACTGGACAGAGAAATGTCAGTGTGTGCAGAAGGGAAAGGTCCTGTCTGGGAGAGAGGTGGGAAGAAAGGAAAGACTGGCTTTTATATCAGAGACAGTGCCCTTCAGTTTCCGGAGAACTGGAAAAATTGCTGTAACCTGTCATGTCCAATCTGAGTCAGTGCCTCTGTCCACTGGAGCTGGGGATTGTCTTGAGGCCTACTATCGGAGATCCAGATCTGCTGTTCTGTGTTGCCAGTAAAAAGCCTAAGTAACGTTTGCAGCTGCATCACGGAGCTAATGCCTTATCGTACAGGAGTTCACCTGAAGTTGTTATCTTAAAGGGGCTCCCAGTTCTTGATCAAAGGAGACCTGCTTCTACAAATACTGTAAAGTCGGAGAGTGGAATATTAATCATTTGTGACATATTAACTGACCTTATAAATCAATTGGAATGCAATATTGCCTTATCTCTCTTAGACGCCACCTTTTGCCAATTAAGAACCATCAACAGTCCTGCTGCTCAGAACTGTACACTTAAACGTTTGAGAAATACCTAATACTATACCCCTGAGAAGTAACCTTTGACTGAACACTACTCCATTTAGGGTTCCTATGAAATTAATGCCCTGCAAACTGATTCCTTGTAGCAGAAACATTCCCTCTGGCACACCAACATCTTCAAGGACCCCAATGTAGACGGCAGAAGACTTACTTGAAGCAATGTTTCTCAACTCCAGTGGTAAAACTAAGGGTCATTTGGTTGTCCCTTGAACTCTGGACCCCTCAACTGCAAGGACAGCTACTGGTAATTTAGTTGGAGAATGCCATGGCCTACAGAGGGTAACAGAAATCAAACCAAAAGGAAAAGGATTTGATTCTGTTTTGGGCAAACTGCATGCTCTGGCCCTGTCCTCCGTCCACATCAGGTATGGAAAATTGACAGCCTTTCTCAGTCATCAGCACCCGGATATGGGAGGGATGGGCTCTCCGTCTGAAGGTGTTCTAAACCCTTTGCCACAAAGAGGGGGTTATTGGACATGGACATGGATTCTGGCACCCAGATTCAACAACAAATTGAACAGGTTTGTCAACAGGTCCAGGGACCCTTTGGCCATTGCAGTGGACGCATGATGGTGTGGGATCAGTTCACTTTGTTCTCTGCTTGTCTGCCTGTCCACATCCTTTCTCATCTGCTCTACAGGATCGAGATGGAAGAGAATCCAATGATTCTAATCACACTGAATTGGCCCAGGGGAACGTGGTACTTGGACTTCTGGCAAACTCTGTGGGCCCTCACAAACTGTCCACATCTACTGTGCCAAGGGCCAGTACACCATCCTGCTTCTCAGTTGGTGGCTTGACGGCATGGATGCTGAATCTCAGGTCCTAAGAGAAAGGGACTGTCAGATTTGGTCATCCCTTCCTTCTTGAAGGCTAGGAAGTCAACTTCCCAGAAAGTCTTACCGTCGCAACCTGAAAGGCCTATTTTGATGCAAGACAGTGAAATTTCTATCCTAGGAACTACTGCATGGAAAGCATTCTGTCCTTCTATATCAGTGGTCAGCAACCCTGTCATCAAGGCCCACTAACAGGCCAGGTTTTATGTATTGCCTTGGGAGATGCAGACTAGAATACTGCAATCACTGAGCAGCAAATGATATCACCTGTGATGTATTTCAGTTATCTTGCAAACCTGGCCTGTTAGTGGGCCCTGAGGACAGGGTTGATGACCATTGCTCTATAGAGCCTGGATCAGCATCGGGCTTTGAGTACTCTCAATGGGCAAACTCAGCCTTCACCATTCTAGTTCAGAGACTGCTGGCCTCTCATTCCTTAGATAAAGCCTGTGTGCCGGGTGTCACACACATCTCTCCCCCATAGGCCGCGTACACACGACCGGACTTTTAGACGGACTAGGTCAGTCGGAATGAATCCGTCAGACAATTTGATCATGTATGGGCTCCAGCGAACTTTTTTTTTTCTCCCCAAAAGTCCAACGGACCTAGAAATAAAGCATGTTTCAAATCTTTCCGACGGACTCGAGTTTGGTTGAAAAATTTGTTCGTCTGTATGCTAGTCCAACGGACAAAAACCGACGCTAGGGCAGCTATTGGCTACTGGCTATGAACTTCCTTATTCTAGTCTGGTCGTACGTCATCACGTTCGAATCCATCGGACTTTGGTGTGCTTGCTCGGTAAGACCTAGTCCATCGATAAGTCCAGTCGTGTGTACGCGGCAATACACTCACCTGTGGCTCAGTGCAACTTTAACTTGGGGAAGAAAATTTGCACATACTGATCTACTGCATTGTTTTGTTTTTTTTTTCCCTGGCATACGCGTTGAAGAAGTTACTAATGTAGTAATCACAAGTGGCCTCCAGGTGGCACCAAATGACAGGAATTGCAGGCACTGAAGAAGTAGCTCTCTATATGTTACCGATAATTATCACCTTCTGGGCTCGGTGTGTGTGTGTGTGTGTGTGTGTGTGTGTGTGTGTGTGTGTGTGTGAGAGATATAATGAGCTGCTTGTAAGATAGATGTCCATGTTCTGCTCGCCCTTTGAAAAGACGCGATTTTTGTACGCATCTTCTCTTACGTTGTAAATGAGGACATACTCGGGAACTTCTATTTCTTACTGGAAGCCTGCACCTTCTTCCCATAGTGAGCATTACTCTTGCTACTGGAAGTTAGCCAATGGTTGCCTCCAACACTGGGCAGGAGACTCACCTGGTTCAGGTAGCAGTTGTTGTGACAGGTTCCCTTTAATATAGAAGGGACAAATTTGTCTATCACTTGCTAGTGCTGATTTTTTGAAACGTGAACATATGAGAAACAAACTCTGATGGCTGGAGACTGGAATAAGGAATACAGAGACAAATCAACCCCATGTCTGGTTTGGTAGATTTAGAGCTGAACTCCAAGCAAACGAGGGTTGCCACCTTTTTTTTTTTTTTTTTTTTTTTTTTTTTTTAAGCCAAACCCGAACACTTTAGCAGCCTGGAACACCTTTGGGTGCCCCAAGGAGCATAGTAATGCGTTTCATATAGCGTGCCACAGCCAACAGTAGATGTAGCTAAATTGTTCTTGCTGACATCTCCCTGTACCCCCAGTAATGCCGAACCTGCCCCCAGAAAGCCACCCACAGCTCCCAGATGTGTGTGTGACTATCTTGGTTTTTTTGGGGAGCCACAGCCCGGTCTGAATAGTCTACCTGAAACCCAGACACAAGATTCAAAACCCTGACTGTCCAGGTGAATCCTGAACAGGTGGCAACCCTAAGGCAAACGCCTACATCCTCTGAAATAGATGCTGAGCCTCCTCCCTGCTTTCAAAGTTGCCTTTCTCCTGGCTAAGCCTGTCGGCTCTTATTGCTGCCGTTTTAAAGCTTCTGCCTCAGGGGGTCATTACCGCTGTACTAAACAAGGGAAATTTTCAGGGCTTCTGCTCAAACTTCCTTATGGTTCCCAAAGCAAATGGAGTCTGGCCCATTATGGATCTAAAGACTCGCAGCTTGTTTCTGTGAGTTCCAAAATTCTGTAAGGAAACCGGGAGATAGGTCATTCCCTTCCTCTTGGGACATTTTCTAGCTTCAGTAGAGGCTATTGGCTCTTTGTGGTGGATGATCGGCAATTACCAATTTGTCGCCCTCCCTTTGGCCTGTCCATGGGCCCCCCTGGGCTTTCACTAAGGAGCTTGCATGGTCTTGGCTCTGCTCCATGCTAAGGGGGTTCAGGTTGTGGGATTCCTAGATCTGCTGAAACATCAGTTCCACCAGTCCCTATCAGCCAATGTCCAGCAGATTCAGTAGAGCAGGGTTCACTAAACAGCGCACCGCAGTCCGGACCTGGACCGAGGGACAGTCCTGTCTGGACCACAGCCGTGCCACTTATCAGCCTGGGTGTTCTCTCTCCTCTCTCTGGGCTCCCACCCGGCCGCTGCTATCATCATCCTCACAGCAGGTGGGGTTGGAGAAGCTGCATATCTGGACAGAGGGTGGGATTCAGTACACAACATAACATAACGCTTGTTAATGTTATGATTTATGCAGCTCCCACCCTCTGTCCCAAGATACAGAACATCCTGCCCGCTGCGAGGATGATAACGTTGGCCGGGTGGAAGACCAGAGAGGGAGAACATCCATCTGCTGTGCCTCTGCCCTGGTAGGACTTTGCAGGGGAGGCTGAAGGAGGAGAGGGTGGGCTATGATCATAAGGGGCATTATGATGAGGAGGAGAACTGAGGACCCTGTTGAACTGCTTTAAAGAGGGGCCTGTGATGTAAAGGGGGACTGTGGACACTGATGAAAAGGGAGAGCCGTGATGTTAAGGGGGTTGTGATGTGAAGGAAGGGTTGAGGACAGTAATGTACAGGGGGGGACAACTAATGTGTTATAGTGCAAACATGACATTCGGAGCTCTGGCTCTGAGCTCTTGACCCCTCAGAAATTTTAATTCAAGACCCCCTGCTGTAGCATCTTGGTTAGATCTGCAACCTGAGCAAGCCATCGCTGGAACATCTCGCCAATTAGAGGACTTGGGACTGATGTTGGACACAGGACTGTCCACACTCTTTCTAACCCAGGAAAACCATCTGTCCCTCCACCATTATGTCTGGGTCCTCAAGGGGGCCAAGAGAAGATCCACACTTCATGCCTGAATGAGGGTTTTGGATTTAATGGTTGCCTCCTTTTGAGGCTGTACAATATATCCTTCGACCGCCTCATTCGTTTGACCTACCAAGCAAGACACTCCTTGGCATTGTGGATTGCCAACCCAACACTGGAGTCAGGGAATCCCTTTTCTCCACAGACATGGTTGGTTCTGTTGAACGATATCAGCCTATTGGGCTGTGTAAGATACCTGGATGTTCTCTCGGAAAACAAGAGAATCGATTGTCAGAGGAAGCCTGTCTTCCCCTCAGCACCCTAGAGTTAAGAGTGATTCGGTTGTCCCTTAAGAGCTGGACCCCTCAACTGTGAGGGTACCTGATGAGAATCCCTGGACAATGCCACAGCCATGCCATGCATCAACCATCAAGGGGGCACCAACAGTCAAACTGTACTAAAGGAAGGGGGATTTGCGTCTCTATTGGACAGAATCGCACCTTCTGTCCACCGTTCACATGCCAGACATGGAAATTGGCAGGCAGACTCTCTCAGTCGCCGGGGTCTGGATTGGGTGGTAGTGGACCCATCTGCAGGTGTTTCATGCCCTTTGCCACAAATGGCAGACTTGGATCTTGTCTACATCCAGATTCAACAAACTGGACAAATGTTGTCACTACACTAGGTCCAGGGACTCTCGGGGACTTTACAGAGGACGTTTTCGATGATGCCATGTAATTCTCTGCACTCTGTTCTCCGCCCTTCTGTCTGTCCAGATCCTCCTTCACCTGTTCTGCCGGATCGAGATGGAAGGCATTCCAGTGATTCGCATCACACCGAACTGGCCCAGGAGAATGTGGTAATACTCATGGCAAACTCTCTGTGGGCCCTCATGGATTGTTGAGACCTACTGTCCCTGGGGCCAGTATACCATCCTGCTTCTCAGTTGCTGGCTTGATGGTATGGCAAAAATAAAAATAAATGATTCAGTGCAGCTCTATAAGTGAGACTACCCGAAGTTTGAAATCAGCAAACTTCATCAGGGTATGCCATAAAGTCCATAAACAGTGAATGAATATTAAAAAGGTCCCACAATGGTGGCTGTCCACAGTATCTTGCACCAATACACATAAAAGTACCCCTGACACGCAATGGCACTGCTTCTGTTAGATGCACCACATATCTCCACACAGACAAGTAAGTGCGCCCCCCCCCCCTCTAAAGACCTCCATCTTAGGGGTCCTACGCTCACAAGATATATAACACCCTTCTGTTAATGGAGGGGTTCCCCACCACGGCAGCAAGATGTCTCCCTCAGGTCATTAATGGACTCGCTCTTGCTCCTCTCCTCCATTAGAGACAAAAATAAACACTTCTAGTGCTCTCTGTGTAATGCTTTATTAAAGTAAACAGCAATATTGTACTCGCATAAAAAGGTGGCATATACACTATATTACCAAAAGTATTGAGATGCCTGCCTTTACACACATGAAATTTAATGGAAACCAGTCTTAGTCTGGAGGGTTCAATATTGAGTTGGCTCCGCCCTTTGCAGCTATAACAGCTTCAACTCTTCTGGGAAGGCCGTCCACAAGGTTTAGGAGGGTGTCTATGGGAATGTTTTTGACAATTCTTCCAGAAGGGCATTTGTAAGGTCAGGCACTGATGTTGGATGAGAAGGCCTGGCTCACAGTCTCCGCTCTAATTCACCCCAAAGGTGTCCTATGGGGGTTGAGGTCAGAAATCTGTGCAGGCCAGTCAAGTTCCTCCATCCCAAACTCGCTCATCCGTGTCTTTATGGACCTTGCTTTGTGCCCTGGTGCGCAGTCATGTTGGAACAGGAAGGGACCGTCCCCAAACTGTTCCCAGAAACTTGGGAGCATAAAATTGTCCAAAATGTCTCGGTATGCTTAAGAGCCAAACCCATAATCTCCCCCCTCCACCAAATGATTTGGACCAGTGCACAAAGCAAGGTCCATAAAGACATGGATGAGCGAGTTTGGGGTGGTGGAACTTGACTGTCCTGCAAGGAGCTCTGATCTCAACCCCGATAGAACACCTTCGGGATGAATTTGAGCGGAGACTGCAAGCCAGGCCTTCTTGTCCAACATCAGTGCCTGACCTCACAAATGCGCTTCTGGAAGAACGGTCAAACATTCCCATAGACACCCTCCTAAACCTTGTGGACGGCCTTCCCAGAAGAGGTGAAGCTGTTATAGCTGCAAAGGGTGGGCCAACTCAATATTGAACCCTACGGACTAAGACTGGGATGAAATTAAAGTTCATGTTCGTGTAAAGACAGGTGTCCCAATACTTTTGGTAATATAGTGTAGCTTTAAGATAGGATCATGCAGCGACAAGACACAAGTATGGGTATGTCCTCCACTCTGACTCGCACAGCGGCATCCAGGTAGCGTAATGATGACATGCCAGGGGCGGACTGACCATTGGGACACTTGGGCACTGCCCGAGGGCCCCATGCCACTAGGGGGCCCCATCAGGGTTGCCAGCCTCAATAAAACCAGGGACAATATGTAAAAATCTGTGTTTTTTAAAAATCCCAAGATTATAGCTGCCCCGCCTCTCCAGTACCTTTTCAGTGTGTGTATGTGTATTCTGTGTGTCTGTATGTGTGTCTACTGTATGTGTGTGTGTATACTGTGTGGCCCCATAATCTTCTATTGGCCGGGGGCCCCATAATCTCCTATTGCCCGGGGGCCCCATAATCTCCTATTGCCCGGGGGCCCCATAATCTCCTATTGCCTGGGGGCCCCATGAGTTGTCAGTCCGCCCCTGTGACATGCGCTTGTCTCCACATTAGGCCCACAAGACAAGGCTTCATCAGAAGTTCCCAGGCCCTAAGAGACAGGGGGCCGCCAGATTTAGTGATCCCTACCCTCTTAAAGGCTGGGAAGTCAATTTTCCAGAAACTCTACCGTCACACCTGGAAGGCCTATTTTTCTTGGCGCGGGACAAGGAAGTGTTATCCTGGAAAGTACTCCACGGGACGCATTCTACTCTTCCTCTAGCTCAGTGGTTCCCAACTCCGGTCCTCGGGACCCACTCACAGGCCAGGTTTTCAAGATGACAGGTGATATAATTTTCTGCTCGGTGATTGCGGTGTTCTAGTCTGCATCTCCCCCGGGGTAATGCTTAGGCTCTGGCCTGTTGGTGGGTCCTGAGGACAGGAGTTGAGAACCACTGTGGCTTGGAGTTCTCTCAAAGGGCAAATCTCGGCCTTGGCCATTCTATTTCAGAGACTGTTGGCCTCTTTCCTTAGTTGAAGCCTTTGTGATGGGTGTCGCACATCTCCCCCCCAAATGTACGCTCTTCTGTATATCAATGTGAAGAAAATTGTGTTGTGTTGTTGCCCTGGCATACGCTTTTAACAAGCTATTAATTGTAGTGATCACAAGTGGCCTCCAGATGGCACCAAATGACAGGAATTGCAGACACCGAAGAAGTAGCTCTCCCTATAGCAGTGATGGCGAACCTTGGCACTCCAGATGTTTTGGAACTACATTTCCCATGATGCTCCACTACAATGCAGAGTGGATGAGCATCATGGGAAATGTAGTTTCAAAACATCTGGGGTGCTAAGGTTCGCCATCACTGCCCTATAGGTTATAGATGATTATTATGATTATTATCCTCTTCTCACCTCTGTGGATTCCCTCTGTGTCTGTTCTCATGAGAGCCGCTTACAAGACAAATGTCTTAAATAGTTTACATAAATGCGATTCTGGGCCCCTTTTAGATTGAAGAAGGGCAATTATTTAAAGAGATGATGCGTTTACTTCCTCTTTGATTCCCTGCAAAGGTAAAGCATAATGGACTACTATGCATCGCATCGCATAGTAGTCCATTATGTGTCACTTACCTGACACAGGAGCCAGCGAAGTCACCGCTGTCCCCTGTAGTCCGGCGCATCCATCTTCTCGGTGGGGTCTCGCTGCTCCGCCGCTGTCGTTCGGCGAAGCCGCGATGACGTCCCTCCCGTGCATGCGCATGGGAGCCGCCACTCGCGGCATATCGCCGCTACTCGGTGCACCGTAGACAGCGGTGCCAGTCTTTTGGCAGATATCTCCTAAACCGTGTAGGTTTAGGAGATATTTCTTGGACCTACAGGTAAGCCCTAATCTAGGTTTACCTGCAGGTCAAAGTTGGTTGTAAGGGTTTACAACCACTTTAATGTACAGTAAAACCTTGGATTGAGAGCGTTTTGTTAGACGAGTAAAATTTTTAAATACAGTTTGACTTGTATAGCAAGACATCGCTTGTTTATTAAGTAGCATTGTGTCACAACTATATAAAACAGAAGAGGGGCGCCTCTAAGGCCGCGTACACACGAGAGGATTGTCCGTCCAACTAAGTCCGTCAGACAATCCCACAGACAGTCCGTCCTACTTTCGAATGAACGGACTTGACCACACACGATGAACAGACAGTCCGCCGAAAGCTTGTGCGATGACGCGTACAGCACGTATGACGGGACTAGAAATACGACGTCCAATACACAGCAATGCAACCTTTCGCCGTGTAAATCCTTTCCGAGCATACGCCATACTTAGTCTGTCGAACTAGCCTATTTACGAGCGGACTGTCCGCTGAAACGTGTTTCAGCGGACAATATTACGGAAATTCCTAAAGACTTAGTCCGCCAGACTGTCCGCTGAAAAAGTCCGCTGAAGCCCACACACACGAGCGGACTGCACGTTTCAGCGGACTAAGTTGGACGGACAATCCTCTCGTGTGTACGCGGCCTAAGTGTAGCAATATAGTTACATTTAATGAAGGTCAAACATTTAGCAACTCCCATGGTTGATGAAAAAAGAGGCACATCTAAGTATTCCGGCATCCGGGGTAAACCTGTCCACATAGGCCAGGGGTAGGCAACCTTTTGAGCACAGTGTGCCGAAAAAAACGTTTTCAAAGAAATTGTGCGTTGCCGATTTTATAACCAAAAAATGTCAATGTCACATTCTCAATCGCCAAAAGGATTTTTAATAAAGTAAATGCTGTAAACTACTTGAGTAGTGAGAAATTAACATCCTGCACTTACACCTCAGATCAACCACAATTCATGAAAAAGCCTGGTTAAAATCTAGATTGTCAGAGCATAAGTAGGAGGGCGACTCAAAGTAAACTGCACCACAGAGGCAACAAACTACTTGGTCAATAATCGTGGCTGTACTGTGAGAAGTCATACCCTCCGGTGCTGGCCGGGCTTTTTCTGCCCTCTATGACCGTTTGGGCACACGGAGTCCCCGAGGTCTTGGTGGCAGGTGCGCCACATCAGTCAGTGGTTCTCAATAGTTGGTATTAGTTGGGGTGTTTTCATGATAGCTTGCACATCCCCTGAGGAAGCGCATCAGCGAAACATGTCGGGGATAATGTGCAATGAACTTTCTCGTTAAATCCACTTCTGACCTCAAATACCAGTTTCTATGTAAAACCTCAGCACTTTTTATGCGTGAATCGATTTTAACTTTGATTTCAATAAATAATATATTTAAAAGTGGTTATATTTTCTTTCCCGCAATTGAATTTTTGAGCACAGTGAAAATCCCTATTTTTTTTTCTTCCTTACACATTTCATTTAAAAAAAAAAAAGAAGTTTAGCGACTTCCTATTAAAAAAACAAAAAAATAAAATAAAAAAACAAAAAAAAAAGACACTTTTTTTTTCCTCTGACAGGTTGAGTGTCGCAGCCTGCGCTGACAGTAATTGGTTATTCATTGAGAAACGAGTTTTAACAGGTGTAAGGTTATCCTGCTCAGCAGGTCCAGGAGGCAGCTTTATGTTTGCAATAGTTGCTATGACAGATTGCGCCTTTGCTAAGTGTCATGCAAAAAGCTCATGGCTAGTCTTCCCTTTTGTGGTAAGACAGCTATCTGGGGATATTTTGGATATATCCAAAGGATTTCTAGCAAAAGAAAGATACCCTTTTTGCCTTTTTAAATGAAGGACTAATTGTGTTTTTTAATTCCAAAGTCCCTATTTCTGTGCCAGGGGCATCAGCCTCCAGGCAGTCACGATGGCCTCCGCCGTCAGGTTCAAAGGGTAATCCCCAGGGTTAACCCCAGGAACAAAAGAGATCTTGAGGGAAGAAGCTTACAAGATACTGTAGCCTCCTTATGAGTAGGTGCCCACGCATGCTCAATAGGGAGAATTCTTCTACAGTTCTCAGGGATTTGGCAGAAGGAATGTCAAGATGAATGGGGGACTTCCTCAATCGCTCCAACATACAAACTGGAGTTCCAAGAGTTTGCGTCTCCTCGTTTTCTCAGATCAAATGTTCTTAAGGAGCCAGAGAAAAAAAAAATCTTTCTCTCTAACATTGGACCATGTTTTCGCAAAAAGTGTTCATGGTGGCCCCATGTAAGAGCAGAGACTGGGATTTGGTTGAATCCAAATGGACATTCTAGATCTCAAAAATCTAAAATTCAATTGCTAAATATAATCTCTCCCTTTTTGCATGAAGATGCATATCTCCATATGCCTATTTCCTCGCTCACTAATAATATTTTCTTTCAAAGTGGAAAATCTTCTTTTTCGGTGTGTAGCCTTTCCGATCTAGCTGCTACACCTCGAGTACAAGGTTCTGGCTCCTTTTCTAGCCAGATTAAGGGCTCAAGGTATAATGATTATGGTTTACCTAGTCGATCTGTTCATGTTAGACCAGACGGTAGCCCGCTTAGACCAACAATATGGTCACCACATTCGACTACCTGCAGGGCAGGACTTAGGGTGGTGGGGGCCCCTCGGCTTGAGTCACTTTCGGGCCCTACCTTCTATACATTACCATATTTATTGGTGTATAACACGCGCCACTGTATAACACGCATGCCAAGTTTAGGAGGGAAGTTTAAGGAAAAAACTTACATTTAAATGCCCATCAATGCAGCCTTATCAGTGTCCATCTGCAGCCTTGCCCATCCATCTGCAGCCTTGTCCAGCTTCAGCCTTGAAGTTTAAAAATAGCACCGCCAAGATACAGAGTCCTGTGTTTCTTGGAGGCTCTCCGGTCCTCTCAGCGGTGTAACGACATGTTCACCGACCCATCGCGGTTTGCTACGGAAGTGACATTCCGTCGCCGCCATCTTGGTACACCCCACACCTGTCCACAGTAAGGATACACTAAGAAGGGGAAAGCGGACATATTGCTACACCCACCGGAGTTTTGCATTTTACATGTAGTTATAACAGTAAAGTCAGTTTATTTAGTGAAATACAGGACTTAGAACTCCGTCTGACTACTTAGAACTTGACTTTTAAAAGCAGCGGCAACCCTGCTCATCTCACAGGTTTGCTAATCTGACAGAAGTTCGCTGCTTTTAAAATTCAACATCTAAGTAGTCAGACGGAGTTGTAAGTACTGTATTTCACTATATACTAACTTTAATGTTATAAATACTTCTAAAATGCAAAACTCCGGCGGTGGTGGGGGTAACAACATGTCCGCTTTACCCCTTCTTAGTGTATCCTTACTGTGGACGAGTGTGGGGTGTAGCAAGATGGCGACGACGGAAAGTCACTTCTGTAGCAAACTGCGATGGGTCACCGAATATGAAGTTACAGCAGTTCTTGGGTCCTCCCGCAGTCCCGAGCGGAGCTGAGAGTAGACGAGTGTACTCGGCTCGGCTCACAGTCACACCCAGTCCCTGTGTTATGTCCATCATAGGGTAGGACTGGGCATGACTGTGAGTGGAGCCGAGCCGAGTACACTTGGCTATGTATCTCGGCGGGGCCCCCTATTGGAGCGGGGCCCCCTATTGGAGCAGGGCCCATGGGCTTGAGCCCAGTCAAGCCAAATGGTAAGTCTGGCCCTGACTACCTGGTATATCTAGGTCGGATTCTCAACCTAGGAGGAATCTTCTTTAAAACATGAAGAAAATACATGGATCATAGGTACACCCAGAAAAGGGTATTCGTACCCCAGGCTAACATCAGTACCATAATCTGATCTAGGTAGTCGAAGCAACATTTTTTTTTTTTTCTCCTATTCAACTTTGCGTGAGGTTGTCGGGAAAGATAGTGGTTTCTTTCGAGGCCGTTCCTTATGCTCAGTCTCAATCTAGACTGCTGCAAAGCAGTATCCTTTCGGCTTGAAACAGAGAATTCTCATCTGTTCTCTGAGGCTAAGCAGGGTCAAGCCTGGTTAGTACCTGGATGGGAGACCGCCTGGGAATACCAGGTGCCGTAGGCCAGGGTCGGGCCTGGTTAGTACCCGGATGAAAAATCACATGGAATTACCAGGAGTGCACCGGATCCTCAGTTAATGGTTAACATCCAAAGATCTGCGAAGGGGGAAAATCCTTCTTTCAGTTACCTGGGAAATAGTATTAACATATGCCAGCCTTTTTTTTGTTTAGGTTGGAGGGCAGGCCCGAAAGAGGCAGCTGTTCAGGAGAAGTAGCCTAGATCAGAAATGGTCTTGCCCATTAACATTTTAAAAATTCAGGCAGAACGCTTGATTCAGAGGCCCGAACGTTCAGGATAAGGCAGGCATGTACTGGCCATAGGGACTATAGGGAGTTTCCCGGTGGGCCGATGGCTTAGTGGGCCGGTTTCAGTGACAGCCAGTGGCATCGCTGGGGGAGGGGGACTTTTGGGGCTATAGCTCAGAATCTGGGGCCCATAGCCCAGAGTCAGTCCAGGAGTCCCCAACCACAGGGTCCTGGCCCACTACCTGCCCTCTTTCTGGTGACCCTGATGTAAGAGAGAGGCTCTCTGGGGACCCTATTGTAAGTCGGAGGCTCTCTGGGGAACCTGAAGTAAGAGAGAGGCTCTCTGTGGACCCGGATTTAAGGGGGGGCTCTGTGGGGACCCGGATGTAAGGGGTTGGCTCTCTAGGGACCCTGATGTAAGGCAGATGATCTCTGGGGACTCTGATGTAAGAGGGGCTCTCTGGGGACCCTGATGTAAGGGGAAGGCTATATGGGGACCTTGATGTACGGGGAGGCTCTCTGGGCACTCTGATGTAAGTGGGGGGCTCTCTGGGGACCCAGATGTAAGGAGGGGCTCTCTGGGGACCCTGATGTAAAGGGGGCTCTCTAGGGGCTTTTTTGCGCAATTGTGTACAGTTTATATACTGTTTTTTGTGTGTTTGCAAAATTAAAGTGGGCCTGGATGGATGAAGTCCAGGGCCAAATTTTTGTCCCAGTCCAGCCCTGGGATAAGGTATTGTCCTGCTAGGAGTCAATCCGTTTACGCCACAGCAATGGCCTATATTAATCATCAAGGAGGCACAAGAAGTCGTGCGGCCCAGAGAAACGTGAAGCTTATCCTATCTTGGGAAGAAAACAATGTACTTTGCCTATTGGCAATTTTCATTCTAGGAATAGAAAATTGGCAGGCGGACTACTTGAGTCGCCAGCATTTTTCCTGGGAGAATGGTTCCTTCACCCCGATACCTTCCTGTCAATATATCAAGGATGGGGAATCCCAGACATAGATCTATTTGTGTCCAGGATCAACAAATAAGATAGACAACTTTGTGTCAAGAACAAAGGATCCGCTAGCATGCGGAACAGATGCCTTGCTATTCCCGTGGAATCGGTTCTCACTGATTTTGTGCATTCTTTCCTATTCAGCCTGCATCCACAACTTCTTCACAGGATCAAGCAGAAAGGGAAGTCAGTGATTCTTGTGGCCTCCAGCGGGGCCCAGGAAATCTTGGTATGCAGGGATCATAAAGATGACAGTAGGGGACCCTATGGCCACGGCCAGACCTTCTTTCGTAAAGGTCCGGTATTCCATCCTACTTTACAAACGCTAAAATTAACAGTTTGGCTATTGAGGCCCACGCTCTGAAGAAGCGTGGGCTGTCAGGTTCGTTCGTTTTCTACCTTGGTTTATGCAGAGCCAGCCTCCATGGTTATATATAATGTAGTCTTGGAAACATGTCTCCTGGTGTGAAACCAGGAGCTGCACCCCAGGAAATAAGTCTAGGTAGAGTCCTTCATTTTTTTTTTCTGCACATGGCTGGCCTTGAGTGCTTTCTAAGGACAGGACTCGGCCTTATCGGTATTATTTCGACCATGACCACTTGCTTTGCATTCTTTGGTCCCTAACTTTATTTAGGAGGTAACTCGGCTTAATCTATGTTTAAGTAACCCCTGAACCCTTGGGACTTGAATTTTGGTTTTGTCGGCATTACAAAAGATATTTTTTTGGGGCCGATGCGACATATTCCCTTGGTCCTTTTTTGACTAGGAAATTTTTTTTTTTTCTGGTAACCATATCTGCTGCAAGAAGGGTATCAGAATTGGCTGCTCTTTCCATATTTTTGTTGTTCACAAGGATAAGGTAGTATTGTGTCCTCATCCTAACTTTTTACCGAAGGTAGTATCAGGTTTTTATCTAAACCAGGATATTGTCCTTTTTCCAGAACCCTGTTCTTTGGAAGGAAAATCACTACATTTTTTTTTTTTTTGATGTGGTGAGAACGATCAATGTCTACTTAAAGGCGATTGCTAAGATTTGAAAAACTGATGTTTTCATTTGTGTTGCCTGAAAGTCCTAAAAGAGGACAGGCAGCATCGAAATCTACTATTCTAAATACAAGTAATCGTTCAAGCTCATGGTTAAAGAGGTGGATTCCACCCTCTCAAATCAAAACGCACTCCTCTAGGGCTGTTAGTGCTTCCTGGGCAGTGCATCACCAGGCCTCCATGGCTCAAATCTGTAAGGCCGCAACTCGGTCTTCAGTCTAAACATTTACCAGATTCTATCAAATAGATGTAATAGATCATGAGGATATCGCCTTTGGACGCAGTGTACTGCAGGCTGCAGTATAAGTCTTCTAGTCTCTTATTCCCCTATTTTTTGTGTCTCCCTCCCTTCAGTTGGCATTGCTATGGGACATCCCACATAGTAACTACTATGGCTCTGTGTCCCGTGATGTACTTCAAGGAAAAGGATTTTACAGGTAAGCTGTTAAAAAAATTCTATTTTCATGTTGCATTCATTTGCAAATCTATATGAAGCCACACTCCTAGGCACCTCTGCAAAAATGCTCCCTAGCAGTGGGGCTGCCCCCCCCCCCCCCCCGTACTGCAAGGGTTAAATTCTTAATTAGGTTTAGGGGTTTCCAAAAAGCACTTTTATTTACCAGATCCTCTTCTTCCCCAGAGGCCGACACTCTCCTCCACTCCCCTACGCTCTGCCCGCGGACTGTCCCTCAGCGTCCTTGTGTGCATTTAGTATTTTTACACTCGCTGGACAACTTTTTAGGTACACCTTGTTAGCGGGTTGGACCCCCATTATTAGACCCCCCTTGCTAGTAGCAGATTAGACCCCCTTTATTAGACCCCCCTTGCTAGTAGCAGGTTAGACCCCCTTTATTAGACCCCCCTTGCTAGTAGCAGGTTGGACCCCCTTTATTAGGCCCCCCTTGCTAGTATCTGGTTGGACCCACTTTATTAGACCCCTCTTGCTGGTAGCGGGTTGGACCCCCTTTATTAGGCCCCCTTGCTAGTATCTGGTTGGACCCCCTTTATTAGACCCCCCTTGCTAGTAGCGAGTTGGACCCCCTTTTGCCTTCATTCTTGGTGGCATAGATACAACAAGGTGTTGGAAACGTTCCTCCGAGATTTTGCTCCATAGCGACATGATATCATCACGCAGTTGCTGCAAATTTGTTGGCTGCACATCCATCCATCTCCCATTCCACCACATCCCAAAGGTGTGCTATTGGATGAGATGTGGTGAGTGTGGAGGCCATTGGAGGACAGGGACCTCATTGTCCAGTGGTGAGATGATTGGAGCTTTGTGACATGGGGCATTATCCTGCTGGGAGGAACCATCAGAAGATGGTAACACTGTAGTCATAAAGGGATGGACATGGTCAGCAACAATACTCAGGTAGGTCGTGGTGATTAAACCATGCTTTGTTGGTACTAAGGGGCCCAAAGTTTGCCAAGAAAATATCCCCCCCACCATCACACCACCACCACCAGCCTGAACCGGTGATACAAGGCGGGGTGGATCCATGTGCTAAATTCTGACCCCACCATCTGAATGTCGCAGCTAAAATCCAGACTCATCAGACCAGGCAACATTTTTCCAATCTTCTATTTCCAATGTTGGTGATCCTGTGCAAATTGTAGCCTCAGTTTCCTGTTCTTGGCTGACAGGAGTGGCACCCGGTGTGGTCTCCTGCTTCTGTAGCCCATCTGCTTCAAGGTTTGATGTGTTTAGAGATGGTATTCTGCATACCTTGGATGTAACAAGTGATTATTTGAGTTACTGTTGCCTTTCTATCATTGGAACCAGCCTGCCCATTCTTCTCTGACCTCAACAAAGCATTTTCTTCCACCCAACCGCCGCTCACTGGATATCTTCTCTTTTTCCTACCATTCTCTGTAATCCCGAGAGATGGTTGTGTGTAAAAATAAAAATAAAACAGGAATGCTGCCACCAACAACCATGCCATGGTCAAAGTCACTTCAATCCCCTTTCTTCTCCGTTCCGATGCTCGGTTTGAACTTCAGCAAGTCGTCTTCAACGCATCTAGATGGCTAAATGCATTGAGTTGCTGCCGTGTGATTGGCTGATTAGTAATTGTTTTTTACCAAGCAATTGGAAAGGTGTACCTAATAAAGTGGCCGGTGAGTGTATATCAGTCTAGAGCTCACCAATATACAAAATAATTAGGAAGGGCATGAACACATTATTTCACTGAAAGGTTAAAAAAAAAATTTGATTTGAATTAAATTGGTAAAATGTGTGAAAGTGATGGGAATCTTGTGCACAAATATTTAAAAAGAGACTCCATGTAAGCCTGCTCCTGCCATATCTATAAATGTCCACTAGGTGGAGAAAAAGTCCATTATTTAAATGTTCCCTTACCCCGTGCAGTCACCATACTAGAGCCTTGCACCACTTCCAAAGGGTAAAATCGATTTTTATTGTTAAGCAATGAGCCCCGAGACTCCACCCAGGATGCAGCCCTCTAATACGTTTCGTCCCCTACAGGGGCAATGGTGTGACAAGCATTCCTGCTCCTTTGTGTATGTGCAGCTGCAAGGTGACGAATGCCTCAGGCACAGTTGATTGCGCTGGCATGTACAGATTTTTCCATAGTGACCATGGAACAAATAGAGAGGGTGAATAATCTGCCTAGCAGGGACACAGGCAGCAGAAGAAAAAAAGAAACTGACAGGGGTTCTAATCCCTCTTCACTCCTATGTATGTTTTTAAAATAGGACGGTGTACCCACATGAGTGGCTTGCTGCGTGATAGAAAACTCCTCTTAAAGCGGAGGTCCACCCTAAAGTGGACCTTCCACTCATCGGAACCCTCCCCCCCTCCGGCGCCACAATTGGCACCTTTCAGGGGGGAGGGGGGTGCAGATACCTGTACAGTACAGGTATCTGCACCCACTTCCGGAATAGCTCTCTGCGGAAAGGGGCGTAGATTACGCCCCTTTCCACAAGTGCCCGCCCCTTTCCGCAAGTCCCCCGCTGCCTGCTGGGAAAACACACAGATCCCAGAGGCAGCGGGGACCGTCCTTATTGCGCAGCGCGGCTCGCGCATGCGCAGTAGGGAACCGGGAAATGAAGCCGAAAGGCTCCATTTCCTGATTCCCATACCCAAGATGGCGGCGGCAGCACCCGAGAGACGATCGAGAGATCGGCTTCGGGTGCCGACATCGCGGGCGCGCTGGACAGGTAAGTGTCACTATTTTAAAAGTCAGCAGCTGCAGTATTTGTAGCTGCTGGCTTTTAAAAAAAAAAAAAAAAACGCGGAGTCCCGGCGGACTCCCGCTTTAAAGTAAAGTCTAAATGCATTTTTTTTTTTTTTTTTTGTATAGAGTAAGGGAGTCAGTTTTTTTTTTAGTTTTTTTGCCAGCTGTGTGCCATTGGAGAGATTTCCCTTCACTTCCTCTCTCATAGTCAAAACAGGAAGTGAGAGGAAACTTCTCCAAAGTGAGGAAATTCCTGGTTGACACCAGAACCAATGTCCCCATTGGAAGATTTCCCCTCTATTCCTGTTCTGGTGACAACCCAAAATGTGGGATGTTCTTTCACTTTCTGCAGGACAAGTCAAGTTCCTCCACCCCAAACTTGCTCATCCACGTCTTTATGGACCTTGCCTTGGGCACTGGTCCAAATCATTTGGTGGAGGGGGGAGGATTATGGTGGGGGGTTGTTTTTCAGGGGTTGGGCTTGGCTCCTTAGTTCCAGGGAAGGGAAGGCGTCAAGCATACCAAGATAATTTGGAAAATGTCATGCTCCCAACTTTGTGGGAACAGTATTGGGGATGGCCCCCTTCCTGTTCCAACATGTCTGCGCACCAGTGCACAAAGCAAGGTCTATAAAGACATTGATGAGCGAGTTTGGGGTTGTAGGAACTTGATTGGCCTGCACAGAGTCCTGACCTCAACCTGATAGAACACCTTTGGGATGAATTCGAGCGGAGACTGCGAGCCAGGCCTTCTCCTCCAACATCAGTGCCTGACCTCGCAAATGCTCTTCTGGAAGAATGGTCAAACCTTCCCATAGACACCCTCCTAAACCTTGTGGACGGCCTTCCCAGAAGAGTTGAAGCTGTTATAGCTGCAAAGGCCGGAGCCAACTCAATATTGAACCCTACGGACTAAGACCGGGATGTCGTTAAAGTCCATGTGCGTGTAAAGGCAGGCGTCCCAATACTTTTGGTAATATAGTGTACGTTAGGTAACATTTGCAGGTCCTGGATATCCCGATAATGACAGTTGAGTAACACAATGATCTTATTTTACATTTCCTAACCGCTTTTGTCCCTCCCGTATGTTTAAAAGCGGCATTGGATAAAGCACTAACAGGTGCCCCGCTCTGCCCGCAAATGCCGGTGAGCCGAACTGTCCTCCCGCTGTGTACAGAGGCAATCTGAGCAGCTCTCTACCTTCACATCGCTGTGATTGGTCATAGGGAGCCAATCACATGACGTAAACAGTGAGGTGTTTACATCTAAGAGCCCTCCCCTTCCTCTTACATTGGAGAAGCAGGAGGAAACCAGGACTGAATGAATGGATGAATCGCTCATTATTTCCTGAGCACCCAATCACAGCAGCACAGTCACATTAATTTTTTTTTTTTAACCCTTTACCCCCCCCCCCCCCCCCCCAATTCCAGTATGTAAAATTTGGGCACAGTGTTGCATTACATAGTAATTGTCAGTCAAAGTATCACCACACTGAAAACTAAAAAAAAAATGACCTAGTAATGAGGGGGTAATACAGCCTGGTACACAAGTCATTTGAAATAGAGTAGCATACTAGCCTTATGCTTTATGGGGGGAATAAATATATAAAAGCTTATGGATGATGATAATAAGACAAGGAGGATTATTGATCCTAATATATTATGTCCGGTGTGAAGGATACATGCTGGGCGGTGACTGTAATACTTCATCTGTTATATAATGAGAGTTATACTGAACTACACACCATGATCAATAACTAGAACATTTCTGCTGGTCTTCTCTATGGGGAAGAAGTCGATATGCAAATAATAAGCTGCTGATTGATGTGGCAATTATTATTATTTTTCTGCTTATATCCGGGGAGGGAACAATGTGAGCGCAGTGCGCCGCAAAGTGTTTTCAAAGAAATTCAGACGATTTTATGACAAAAAAAGGATTTCTTTAAAAGTAAATGCTGGAAACTACTTTAATAATGAGAAATTAACATCCTGGACTCTCATGCCTCAGATCACTGTCCCCCCCCCCGCTCATCTGCCCCACCACTGTACCCCCCTGCACATCTGCCCCACCACTGTACCCCCAGTACATCTGCCCCACCACTGTCCCCCCTGCACATCTGTCCCACCACTGTACCCCCTGCACATCTGCCCCACCACTGTCCCCCCAGTACATCTGCCCCACCACTGTCCCCCCTGTACATCTGTCACACCACTGTACCCCCTGCACATCTGTCCCACCACTGTACCCCCTGCACATCTGCCCCACCACTGTACCCCCTGCACATCTGCCCCACCACTGTCCCCCCTGCACATCTGCCCCACCACTGTCCCCCCTGCACATCTGCCCCACCACTGTACCCCCTGTACATCTGTCACACCACTGTCCCCCCTGCACATCTGCCCCACCACTGTACCCCCTGCACATCTGTCACACCACTGTCCCCCCTGCACATCTGCCCCACCACTGTACCCCCAGTACATCTGCCCCACCACTGTCCCCCCTGCACATCTGCCCCACCACTGTCCCCCTGCACATCTGCCCCACCACTGTACCCCCAGTACATCTGTCACACCACTGTCCCCCCTGCACATCTGCCCCACCACTGTACCCCCCTGTACATCTGCCCCACCACTGTACCCCCTGCACATCTGCCCCACCACTGTACCCCCAGTACATCTGCCCCACCACTGTACCCCCTGTACATCTGCCCCACCACTGTCCCCCCTGCACATCTGCCCCACCACTGTACCCCCAGTACATCTGTCCCACCACTGTACCCCCAGTACATCTGCCCCACCACTGTACCCCCTGTACATCTGCCCCACCACTGTCCCCCCTGCACATCTGCCCCACCACTGTACCCCCAGTACATCTGTCCCACCACTGTACCCCCAGTACATCTGCCCCACCACTGTACCCCCTGTACATCTGCCCCACCACTGTCCCCCTGCACATCTGCCCCACCACTGTACCCCCAGTACATCTGCCCCACCACTGTACCCCCCTGTACATCTGCCCCACCACTGTCCCCCTGCACATCTGCCCCACCACTGTACCCCCAGTACATCTGCCCCACCACTGTACCCCCTGTACATCTGCCCCACCACTGTCCCCCTGCACATCTGCCCCACCACTGTACCCCCCTGTACATCTGCCCCACCACTGTACCCCCTGCACATCTGCCCCACCACTGTACCCCCAGTACATCTGCCCCACCACTGTACCCCCTGTACATCTGCCCCACCACTGTCCCCCCTGCACATCTGCCCCACCACTGTACCCCCAGTACATCTGTCCCACCACTGTACCCCCAGTACATCTGCCCCACCACTGTACCCCCTGTACATCTGCCCCACCACTGTCCCCCTGCACATCTGCCCCACCACTGTACCCCCAGTACATCTGCCCCACCACTGTCCCCCTGCACATCTGCCCCACCACTGTACCCCCAGTACATCTGCCCCACCACTGTCCCCCTGCACATCTGCCCCACCACTGTACCCCCCTGTACATCTGCCCCACCACTGTACCCCCTGCACATCTGCCCCACCACTGTACCCCCAGTACATCTGCCCCACCACTGTACCCCCTGTACATCTGCCCCACCACTGTCCCCCCTGCACATCTGCCCCACCACTGTACCCCCAGTACATCTGTCCCACCACTGTACCCCCAGTACATCTGCCCCACCACTGTACCCCCTGTACATCTGCCCCACCACTGTCCCCCTGCACATCTGCCCCACCACTGTACCCCCAGTACATCTGCCCCACCACTGTACCCCCTGTACATCTGCCCCACCACTGTCCCCCTGCACATCTGCCCCACCACTGTACCCCCAGTACATCTGCCCCACCACTGTACATCTGCCCCACCACTGTCCCCCTGCACATCTGCCCCACCACTGTACCCCCCTGTACATCTGCCCCACCACTGTACCCCCTGCACATCTGCCCCACCACTGTACCCCCAGTACATCTGCCCCACCACTGTACCCCCTGTACATCTGCCCCACCACTGTCCCCCCTGCACATCTGCCCCACCACTGTACCCCCAGTACATCTGTCCCACCACTGTACCCCCAGTACATCTGCCCCACCACTGTACCCCCTGTACATCTGCCCCACCACTGTCCCCCTGCACATCTGCCCCACCACTGTACCCCCTGCTCATCTGCCCCACCACTGTACCACCCTGCTCATCTGCCCCACCATTGTAACCCCCTGTACATCTGCCCCACCATTGTAACCCCCTGTACATCTGTCCCACCACTGTAACCCCCTGTACATCTGCCCCACCTTTGTAACCCCCCCCTGTACATCTGTCCCACCACTGTAACCCCTTGTACATCTGCCCCACCACTGTACCACCCTGCACATCTGTCACACCACTGTACCCCCTGCACATCTGTCACACCACTGTACCCCCTGCACATCTGCCCCACCACTGTACCCCCTGCACATCTGTCACACCACTGTACCCCCTGCACATCTGCCCCACCACTGTACCCCCTGCACATCTGCCCCACCACTGTACCCCCTGCACATCTGCCCCACCACTGTCCCCCCTGCACATCTGCCCCACCACTGTACCCCCCTGCACATCTGCCCCACCACTGTACCACCCTGCTCATCTGCCCCACCATTGTAACCCCCTGTACATCTGCCCCACCATTGTAACCTCCTGTACATCTGTCCCACCACTGTAACCCCTTGTACATCTGCCCCACGACTGTACCTCCTTTCTCCCCTGCCCCAACACTGAACCCCCCTGCTTATCTTTCCCCCCCACTGTACCCCCTCACTCTTCTGTCTCATTAATGTACCTTTTTTCTCATCTGCCCCACCACTGTACCTCCCTGCACATCTGCTCCACTGCCGTATCCCCATGCTCTTCTGTCTCACCACTGAAACACCTTCTCATCTGGCCTAATACTCCGCTTTAAGGGGGGATATGATCACCATGTATAAATACATAAGGGGGGCTATCATACCTCCCAAAATTTTGAGATGGGAATGAGGGACATCTACTAGCAAATAAATGTAGGCATAGGACACGCCCCTTGAAGAGGAAGTAAACCCTGATGGGTTTTACTTCCTCTTTGTTTCCCTGCAAAGGTAAAGCATAATGGACTACTATACATCGCATCGCATCGCATCGCAGCCCATTGTGTGTCACTTACCTGACACAGGAGCCAGCGATGTCCCTGATTTCCTTGCCGGCTGGAAGCATCCATCTTCCTTAGGGGGGGGGGGGGTCACGGACTCCGGCTCTGTGACTGGCCGGAGTCACGTGACGTCACTCCCGTGTGGGAGCCGCCAGTCACGGCATGTCGTTTTAATGAAACCGGCACACCATGACCCTTCTAAAGAGAGCATGCGCTGAGTACAACGGCGCATGCGCAGAAGGAATCCTCGTACGGGGAATTGTAAATATCTCCTAAACCATGTAGGCTTAGGAGATATTTACTGCACCTACAGGTCAGCCTTAATCTAGGTTTACCTGTAGGTGAAAGTGTGTTGTAAGGGTTTACAACCACTTTAAAGGGGACATAACCAAAAAATAAAAGGTTCATTAAATACACAAGTGTGAGTACTGCTTTAGCAAATTGGATGATGCTCTGCTGGGGGGTTTTCGCCTTCCTCTGAATCCACTGTAGGTGAAGGATTGGATATATATATATATATATATATATATATATATATATATATATATATATACACTTTTTTTTCTTTATATATATATATATATATATATATATATATATATATATATATATATATATATATTTATTTATTTATTTATTTATTTTTTCCTTTTATTGTTTGAACTGGATGGACTTGTATTTTATTCAGCCAGACTATATAACTAGAAGACGGTGGTGGTGCCTCATCGTTGGGGATCGTCTCTCGGAAAACTTTTCTTCTCTATGAGTGTCTCGGGTTCTTCTATCAGAGCCGTCATTCTAAAACCTGAAAAACAAAACAAGAAGATGATGTCATAGGCACACAGAAGACGATGATGTCATAGGCACACGGCACACACTGACTAATTCTATTAGTAATGGGAGCACATGGCACGCCGCGCCACCCGTCATGTGCTGCCAATTATATAACTTCACATGGACGGGAATCCGGGATGGGGGAGAGGATCTGCTGTGTGGAGGAACAACTCCCAGCAGATACAAAACACAGCCAACTCATACAGTTATGCACAATATTACCAAAAGTATTGGGACGCCAGCCTTTATATATATATATATATATATATATATACAGTGGTGTGAAAAAGTGTTTGCCCCCTTCCTCATTTCCTGTTCCTTTGCATGTTTGTCACACTTAAGTGTTTCGGAACATCAAACCAATTTAAACAATAGTCAAGGACAACACAAGTAAACACAAAATGCAATTTGTAAATGAAGGTGTTTATTATTAAAGGTGAAAAAAAATCCAAACCATCATGGCCCTGTGTGAAAAAGTGATTGCCCCCTAAACCTAATAACTGGTTGGGCCACCCTTAGCAGCAACAACTGCAACCAAGCGTTTGCGATAACGTGCAATGAGGCTTTTACAGCGTCCTGGAGGAATTTTGGCCCACTCATCTTTGCAGAATTGTCCTAATTCAGTTACATTAGAGGGTTTTCGAGCATGAACGGCCTTTTTAAGGTCATACCACAACATCTCAATAGGATTCAGGTCGGGACTTTGGCTAGGCCACTCCAAAGTCTTCATTTTGTTTTTCTTCAGCCATTCGGTGGTGGACTTGCTGGTGTGTTTAGGATCATTGTCCTGCTGCAGAACCCAAGTTGGTTTCAGCTTGAGTACACGAACAGATGGTCGGACATTCTCCTTCAGGATCTCTTGGTAGACAGCAGAATTCATAGTTCCTTTTATCACGGCAAGTCTTCCAGGTCCTGAAGCAGCAAAACAGCCCCAGACCATCACACTACCACCACCATATTTTACTGTTGGTATAATGTTCTTTTTCTGAAATGCAGTGTTCCTTCTACGCCAGATATACTTGGACACACACCTTCCAAAGAGTTCCACTTTTGTCTCATCGGTCCACAGAATGTTGTCCCAAAAGTCTTGGGGATCATCAAGATGTGTTGTGGAGAAATTGAGACGAGCTTTGATGTTCTTTTTGCTCAGCAGTGGTTTTCTCCTTGGAACTCTGCCATGCAGGCCATTTTTGCCCAGTCTTTTCCTGATGGTGGAGGCATGAACGCTGACCTTAACTGAGGCAAGTGAGGCCTGCAGTTCCTTGGACGTTGTTGTGGGGTCTTTTGTGACCTCTTGGATGAGTCGTCGCTGCGCTCTTGGGGTAATTTTGGGCGGCCGGCCACTCCTGGGAAGGTTCACCACTGTTCCATGTCTTCGCCATTTGTGGATAATGGCTCTCACTGTGGTTCGTTGGATTCCCAAAGCTTTGGAAATGGCTTTATAACCCTTTCCAGACTGATAGATCTCAATTACTTTCTTTCTCAATTGTTCCTGAATTTCTTTGGGTCTCGGCATGATGTGTAGCTTTTAAGGATCTTCTGGTGGACCTTACTGTGTCAAGCAGCTCCTATTTAAGTGATGCCTTGATTGTGAACAGGTGTGGCAATAATCAGGCCTGGGTGTGGCTAGAGAAATTGAACTCAGGTGTGGACAACCACAGTTATAGTATGTTTTAACAAGGGGGGCAATCACTTTTTCACACAGGGCCATGATGGTTTGGATTTTTTTTCACCTTTAATAATAAACACCTTCATTTACAAATTGCATTTTGTGTTTACTTGTGTTGTCCTTGACTATTGTTTAAATTGGTTTGATGTTCCGAAACACTTAAGTGTGACAAACATGCAAAGGAACAGGAAATGAGGAAGGGGGCAAACACTTTTTCACACCACTGTATATATATATATATATATATATATATATATATATACATACACACACACACACACACACACACACACACACACACACACACACGAACTTTAACCACCTCAATATACAGGGGCACTTCCTGCCCAGGCCAATTCTCAGCATTTAAATGACAATTGTGCGGTCGTGCTACACTGTATCCAAACAGAATTTTTATCTTTTTGTTCCCACAAATAGAGCTTTCTTTTCGTGGTATTTAATCCCCCCTGCGGTTTTTATTTTTGTTGCTAAACAAATAAAAAAAAGACCTAAAATTTTTTGATTGGCATTTCCTTGACCCCTACACTCTGTACATGACATCACCAGACCCCTACACTCTGTACATTACATTGCCTGACCCCTGCACTCTGTACATGACATCACCTGACCCCTGCACTCTGTACATGACATCACCTGACCCCTGCACTCTGTACATGACATCACCTGACCCCTGCACTCTGTACATGACATCGCCTGACCCCTGCACTCTGTACATTACATCGCCTGACCCCTGCACTCTGTACATGACATCACCTGACCCCTGCACTCTGTACATGACATCACCAGACCCCTGCACTCTGTACATGACATCGCCTGACCCCTGCACTCTGTACATGACATCGCCTGACCCCTGCACTCTGTACATGACATCGCCTGACCCCTGCACTCTGTACATGACATCGCCTGACCCCTGCACTCTGTACATTACATCTCCTGACCCCTGCACTCTGTACATGACATCACGTGACCCCTGCACTCTGTACATGACATCACCTGACCCCTGCACTCTGTACATTACATCGCCTGACCCCTGCACTCTGTACATTACATCGCCTGACCCCTGCACTCTGTACATTACATCGCCTGACCCCTGCACTCTGTACATTACATCGCCTGACCCCTACACTCTGTACATGACATCACGTGACCCCTGCACTCTGTACATTACATCACCTGACCCCTGCACTCTGTACATTACATCACCTGACCCCTGCACTCTGTACATTACATCACCTGATCCCTACACTCTGTTTTTAGACTTAAGTTTTAAGCCCCTCCCAGTGTGCAGTTTTGCCCCGGTGCACTGTATTTGCCTCCTCATTCTCCTCTGGGAGCCTACAGATCTTATCATTTGCAAAAGCTGACCCCCCCCCCCCCCCCAAAGAAATGATTTAGCCTTCTTATCTAGGGGGTGTGCCCTCTGACTCCATACTTTCTTCTAAAATCTGCCCCCCTCCCCCCTCATCTCAGTGTACTGGAAGGATCAGATACATTTGTATACATTGGGAGTCGGAGGAATCTTCCTCCCCGTAGAGAAATAACGATGTAATTATAGAGGACGGGGCTGGTCAGGTTCCAGGAATGGATGGCTCACGTTGGGTTGCGTATTGCTCAGCGGGGTGTAACGTGTCTGTACTCATGTCTGTCTTCTCCCTCCGCATCTCATCACTCCCCATCCACATCCACCACGGAGAGTATTAAAGCGCTGCCTCTCCCTGCGTGTCCTCATTCATTTTCTGCACTCTACCGCCTATTGCCACTTTATATGCTTTAATATGCTGTGATTTCTACCATAGATCATACCACGCAAACCCGCCACGTTACCCCTGAAGAAGGAGCTGTTTGACTCCGAAACGCGTCGGTAGAGGTCGACCGATATATCGGCCGATATTTGGCGTTTTTTAATTAATCGGCATCGGCCGATTGTTCTGTTAAAAAAGGCCGATGATATATTCAGCGCGACTTGCAAATGACTTCAGTACTAGAAGTCAGTGCAAGTTGCCTGGAGACTTGAGTGAAGTGACTTGTCTCCTCTCTGGGCAGTCTGCCAAGAAAAGATCAAAATGATACAATGTTTACACTTCTGAATGAATGAATTGAACTCAGTGTGTAGAAGTTCTCAGTTTAACCATTTAAAGACTAAATCTTTTTTGACACTTGATGCTTACAAATAAAAATCCAGTATTTTCTGCTAGAAATTCACTTAGATCCCCCAAAACTTATATATATATTTTTTAGCAGAGATCCTAGGGAATAAAATAGCGGTTGTTGCAATATATTATGTCACACGGTATTTGCGCAGCGGTCTTTCAAACTCAATTTTTTGGGGAAAAAATACACAGATTTCAAAAAAAAAAAACAGTAAGGGCCGGTTCACACTGCAGGCGCGGCGAGGCGTCTCCGACTTGCCTCGCCGCGACCTGCGGCGACCTCAGCGGCGACTTGCAGAGGACTTCTGTATAGAAGTCAATGCAAGTCGCCCCCGAAGTCACCCAGAAGTAGTACAGGAACCTTTTTTCTGAGTCGGAGCGACTCGAGTCGCTCCTCTCAGAACGGTTCCATTGTACAGAACGGGGGCGACTTGCGGGAGCGAGGCGAGGCGAGTCGTGTCGCCTCGCATCGCCCGCTGTGTGAACCGGCCCTAAAGTTAGCCCATTTTTTTTTCATCCAAAAGTTTTGATTACCTGTTTTTGTGTAATATATATATATATATATATAATCTCATTCTAAATTATACATACACGTGAACTGTTTGGATGTTTGTTTTGTTTAATAAATGTAAGAAATTTTCTGTATCACTAAGACCCCTTTCACACCACACCGCCGATAGCGTGGGCGGTAAAACGCTGCTATTTTTAGCGGCGTTTTACCGCCGGATTTGCGGCGCATTTCGGGCGCTAGCGGGGTGCTTTTACCCCCGCTATCAGCCGCGAAAGGGTTAAACCCGCCGGCAATACGCCGCAATAGTGATGTTTTTTTCCGGCAGTATTACAGCGCTGCCCCATTGATTTCAATAGGGAGCAGCGGTGGAGGAGCGGTAAACACACCGCTCCAAAGAAGCTGCGGGCAGGACTTTTCCCTGACGTCCTGCCAGCGCACCGCTGTAGTGTGAAAGCCCTCGGGGCTTTCACACTACACACAATGGTGCAGCTTCTTTAGGGCGTTTTGCAAGCGCTATTTCTAACGCTATAGCGCCTGCAAAAAACGCCCTGGTGTGAAAGGGGTCTTAAGGCTGCTTTCACACTGGAGCGAGCAGGCGTTGACGGTAAAACGCTGCCAGTTTTAGCGGCGCTTTACCGTCATTTTAGCGGGGCACTTATAATTCAGCTAGCGGCCCAGGAAGGGGGTTAAATGTGCCCGTGAAGCGCCGCTGCCAAATCGCATTGCAGGTGCTTCGGCAGCGGTGCCCATTCATTTCAATGGGCAGGAGTGCTGGAGGAGCGGTATACACCACTCTAAAGATGCTGCTTGCAGGACTTTTTTTTTTAAGTCCTGCCAGCGCATCTCCTCCGTGTGAAAGCACTCGGGGCTTCCACACAGACTGCAGGGGAGCCGTTTTGCAGGCGCTATTTTAAAGCGCCTGAAAAACGCCCCAGTGGGAAAGGTGTCGAACTGTTAGATTTTATGAGATGAAGGGGAAAAAATAAATAATCGGCCTAACATATCGGCCCAAAAAAATCGGCATCATATATCGGCCATCGGCCGTGGCGATTTCTAAATATCGGTATCGGCATCGGCCAGAGAAAAACCCATATCGGTCGACCTCTACGCGTCGGTCCCATATGTAATCTCAGCATGTACAAACACTGTAGTCTGTGATTTTTGTACACATCTTACTATGGGAAACCTTTTATATTGCTTGTATACAATTTTTTTTTAATGGAACTAATAAAATTCCTAGATTCTGAGACAAAAACAATTACTCTTTTAGCCTTTAACCACTTACCGCAAATCGCCGTAGCTGTACGTCATTACTTTAGCGCCAAATACCGTTGTTACGGGAGCGACTAGCTGCCATAACCCCAGTATTTTCAGCGGGCGGTTCTCTTTAATATAAAAGTGGTCTCTGCGGCGAATTCGCCGCAGGATCACTTTTATCGGGGGCAGGAAAGGAGCAACCCCCCCCCCCCCTCCTCCCACCGCGCTCGGATCGTCTCCCCTCTCAGACATGGAGCCGAGTGAGGGAAAGATGGCCTCCCGCTCGGCTCCATAACATTAGATGGCGGAAGCCACGTCACTTCCACCCCAATGGTCTTAAAGGGGAAATCTTTTTGTTTTTTGCAAAAAAAAAAAAAATTCTTTATTTTTTTTATTGCATTTAAGTCTAAATATGGGATGTGAAGTCTTTTTTTGACCCCCCAGATCTCATATTTAGGAGGTCCTGTCATGCTTTTTTTTTTTCTATTACTTCCTTGTAATAGGAATAAAAGTGACCCAAAAAAGTTTTTTTTTTAAAAAGTGTAAAAAAAAGAAAACAAAAATGAAAAAAAAAAGTTAAAAATAAAATAAAATCTAAAGTGCCCCGTCCCACCGAGCTCACACGCAGAAGCGCCCGCATATGAAAACGGTGGTGAAACCACACATGTGAGGTATCGCCGCGATCGGTAGAGCGAGAGCGATAATTCTAGCCCTAGACCTCCTCTGTCACTTAAAACTGGTATCGTGTAGAATTTTTTAAACGTCGCCTATGGAGATTTTTAAGGGTAAAAGTTTGTCGCCATTCCACGAGCGGGCGCAATTTTGAAGCGTGACATGTCGGGTATCGACTTACTCGGCGTAACATCATCTTTCACAATATACAAAAAAATTGGGGTAACTTTACTGTTGTCTTTTTT
The DNA here is from genome assembly GCF_037356315.1 of Lithobates pipiens. Lineage (NCBI taxonomy): Eukaryota > Metazoa > Chordata > Amphibia > Anura > Ranidae > Lithobates > Lithobates pipiens. The sequence goes on from NW_027507788.1 coordinate 217,975,664, forward strand.
TTTTTTAAGTGAAAAAAAGCGCTTTGCTTTATTCTTTTATTCCAGCCGCCACGGAATGTGTCAAGGCAGATGCTGATTGCGCACCACCGGGGTCATCGGCCCTGAAGATGGTTGAGGGCCAAAACGTCTACAGTCCAGTTGCATGTGACCACCTTCTCCCGGGCTGTGCCGCGATGAATGAGCCCTTCACTGACCACTGTCACAAAACTCTTTTGCACAAACTGATTGAAAATTGATGGTCGGCTTCTAATTGTCGGCAGTAATTAATCAGACATGGGGGGGGGGAGGGGGGGAGGGGTACAAAGCACACAGCTATCCTGTTAGGCATGCATGAGCGAAGACTTTGTTGGGTGGACGGTGGAGAAGAGCGTGCCTCGGTCTTGTGATGTTCCGGAGTTGGGGATGTTAATGCCGGATGGAAAGGAGGAGAGGACAGGGGGCTCTAAACTTCTGAAACCAAGAGCCAGTTTACTGCCCTTCAAACTTTCGGGGGGGGGGGGGGGGGGGGCTGGACTGTGGCCAGTGGGAGTAAATAATGCCATAGGCCAGGGGTCTTGTAAAAAAAAATTCCAGCAGAGGTCCAAAACTCATGTTTGTACTATAATACATCACAGACTCCTTTTACATCACAGTCCCCCCGTACATTACTGTCCTCAGCTCCCCCTTTACATCACAGCCCCCCCCCCCTTAACATCACAACTCCCCCTTTACATCACAGCTCCCCCTTTACATCACAGCCCCCCCTTTACATCACAGCTCCCCCTTAACATCACAGCCCCCCCCTTAACATCACAGCTCTCCCTTAACATCACAACTCCCCCTTAAACATCACAGCTCCCCGTTAACATCTCCCTTAACATCACAGCTCCCCCTTTACATCATAGCTCCCCCTTAACATCACAGCCCCCCCCCCAACATCACAGCTCCTCCCCCCAACACCACAGCTCCCCTTAACATCACAGTTACTCCTTTACATCAGTGTCCACAGTCCCCCTTTACATCACGGTCCTCCCTTCACATCACAGTCCCTCCTTTAAAGCAGTCCAACAGTATCCTCAGTTCCCCTTTACACGGTGCCCCTTACAGTCATAGCACCCCTTCACCCCCTTTATATCACAGTCCCCTTTTCATCACTCAGCCTCCCCCGCACAGTCCTACCAGAGCAGAGGCACAGCAGCTGGGGGTGTGTTCTCTCTCTCCCTCTCCCTCTCCCTCTCCCCCTCCCTCTCCCCCTACCTGGCCACCGCTGTGGTCAGTGGGAGTAAAAAATGTCAGTGGGAGGAATAGTGCCCCATCATTGGTGTCAGTGGGAGGAATTAGTTCCATATTTCTTGTGTCAGTGGGGGGAATAGTGCCCCATCATTGGTGTCAGTGGGGGGAATAGTGCCCCATCATTGGTGTCAGTGGGGGGAATAGTGCCCCATCATTGGTGTCAGTGGGAGGAATAGTGCCCCATCATTGGTGTCAGTGGGGGGAATAGTGCCCCATCATTGGTGTCAGTGGGAGGAATAGTGCCCCATCATTGGTGTCAGTGGGGAGGAATAGTGCCCCATCATTGGTGTCAGTGGGAGGAATAGTGCCCCATCATTGGTGTCAGTGGGAGGAATAGTGCCCCATCATTGGTGTCAGTGGGGAGGAATAGTGCCCCATCATTGGTGTCAGTAAGAGGAATAGTGCCCCATCATTGGTGTCAGTGGGGGAATAGTGCCCCATCATTGGTGTCAGTGGGGGGGAATAGTGCCCCATCATTGGTGTCAGTGGGGGGAATAGTGCCCCATCATTGGTGTCAGTGGGGGGAATAGTTCCCCAGTTGCTGAATAAAGGCCAGCAAAAGGCCAGAATTGGAGACCCCCTGGTCTAAGAGAAGAGGAAGAAGATCCGAGCTCCACTAAAATCAGCTGCCAAACCCGGGCCGTGCCCAATAACAACACGGGTCCAGTGGGGGGGGTGGGTGCCCCAAACCCAGAAGAAAGCAGCACGGCCTGGAGCTGTCGCCCGCTCACAGTTCAACTACTATGGGTGGGCAGCAAACGGTTAAAGATTTTGGTTTGTATTTAATCGGTCACACACATTATAGGTCATCTTAAGGCTCGGTTCTCACCGATGCGTTTTTTTAGTGCAGTTTTGCAGAAACCGTTATACAGCCGTGACCAAAAGTTGTGAGAATGACACCAATATCCATGTTCAGGAAGTCTTCGGCTTCTGTGTTTTTAGATCTTTTTGTCGGATGTTTCTCTGGGATACTGAAGTATAATTACGGGCTTTTCCTAAGCGGCAGAGGCTTTTATTGACAATGACGTGAAGTTTGTGCAAAGAGTCAATATTTGCAGTGTGATTCTCCCCGGCGTGTCGTCAATCAACTTCTGCACCACATTCCTGACCGATGCCATGCAGTAGGTCCCCCCTCCCCCACTGTCATGGCTGGAAGGTACACCTAGTGGTGCCAGCGGCTGGATGGTGCACTTCATGGTGTTCACCCGTAGGGCAGTTTGCACCCAGGGATGAGTGCCCGGTACACAGGCTGCTTGCACTCCGGGCATTCATCCCTGGGCTTTTGGGCATCAGCATCCTCACCTACAATGCAGAACTGCGGGGCCTGCATTGTATATAATGACATCAGAATGCAACCAATAGATGTAGGTTCTGAAGAGAAGAGGCCTCAGGGGACCAATCACATATAGAGGAGGACGCCTGCAGGAATGAGGGGTCAGGTAAATAAAACTGCTTGTTTAGGGGTGGGGTGGGGGAGGGACCCCACTACACCGGTCAGGGGGGGGAGCCCCACTACACCGGTCACTTTTTCATTTCCCCGGAGTTCAGCTTTAAGTACTGAAGGTCGGCATTGAAGAGGAAGCAGATTTTTTTACATTTTATGAACCATTTTAGAAAACAGTTTGACACCCCATAAGCAACACAGACCTAAACCTATATTTATAGGGCTTTCTGTGCTGAAATGGAGTGCGCAGTATGGAGTTTGCTGTTTTTATGTTTTTTCATTACACAGAAATTCAGGAAAGCCAGAAACTGTCTGCCGCATAATAAGTAATGAGGAAAAGGAACATCCAATTACAGCAGAACTGGAGATACCTGAGCTCAGAGAATAGGTGCAGGTACCCTTCCCCTTCAAGTCACCCCTTGTCTCTGTCCCCTACCCACCCCAGAGCAATGTCCCTTGGTTCCACCCCCTACCCACCTCCGAGAAATGTCCCTTAGTTCCACCCCCTACCCACCTCCGAGCAATGTCCCTTGGTTCCACCCCCTACCCACCTCTGATCACTGTCCTTTGGTTCCACCCCCTACCCACCTCTGATCACTGTCCTTTGGTTCCACCCCCTAGCCACCTCTGAGCGATGTCCCTTGGTTCCACCCCCTACCCACCTCTGAGCGATGTCCCTTGGTTCCATCCCCTACCCACCTCCGAGCAGTGTCCCTTGGCTCCATCCCCTACCTACCTACCTGCGAGCACTGTCCCTTGGTTCCACTCACTAGCCACCTCTCAACAATGTCCCTTGGTTCCACCCACCTCTGAGCACCATTCCTTGGTTCCACCCCCTACCCATCTCTGAGCACTGTCCCTTGGTTCCACCCCCTACCCACCTCAAAGCAATGTCCCTCGGTTCCAACCCCTACCCACCTCAGAGCAATGACCCTTGGCTCCACCCCCTACCTACCTGCAAGCACTGTCCCTTGATTCCACCCCTTACCCATCTCCAAGCACTGTCCCTTGGTTCCACCCCCTATCCACCTGAGAGCAATGTCCCTCCGTTCCACCCCCTACCCACCTCAGAGCAATGACCCTTGGTTCCACCCCCTATCCACCTGAGAGCAATGTCCCTCGGTTCCAACCCCTACCCACCTCAGAGCAATGACCCTTGGCTCCACCCCCTACCTACCTGCGAGCACTGTCCCTTGATTCCACCCCTTACCCATCTCCAAGCACTGTCCCTTGGTTCTACCCCCTACCCACCTCCGAGCAATGTCCCATGGTTCCACCCCCTACCCACCTCTGAGCAATGTCCCTTGGTTCTAACCCCTACCCACCTCCAAGCAATGTCCCATGGTTCCACCCCCTACCCACCTCTGAGCAATGTCCCTTGGTTCTACCCCCTACCCACCTCCGAGCAATGTCCCTTGGTTCCACCCCCTACCCACCTCACAGCAATGTCCCTTGGTTCCACCCACCTCTAAACAATGTCCCTTGGTTCCACACCCTACCCACCTCCACGCACCATTTCTTGGTTCCACCCCCTACCCATCTCTAAAGCACTGTCCCTTGGTTCCATACCCTACCCACCTCAGAGCAATGTCCCTTGGTTCCAACCCTTACCCACCTCAGAGCAATGTCCCTTGGTTCCAACCCTTACCCACCTCGGAGTAATGTCCCTTGGTTCCACCCCCTACCCACCTCACAGCAATGTCCCTTAGTTCCATCCACCTCTAAACAATGTCCCTTGGTTCCACACCCTACCCACCTCCAAGCACCATTCCTTGGTTCCACCCCCTACCCATCTCTGAGCACTGTCCCTTGGTTCCACCCCCTACCCACCTCAGAACAATGTCCTTTGGTTCCACCCCTACCCACCTCGGAGCAAGGTCCCTTGGTTCCACCCCCTACCCACCTCACAGCAATGTCCCTTGGTTCCACCCACCTCTAAACAATGTCCCTTGGTTCCACACCCTACCCACCTCCAAGCACCATTCCTTGGTTCCACCCCCTACCCACCTCAGAGCAATGTCCCTTGGTTCCAACCCTTACCCACCTTAGAACAATGTCCCTTGATTCCACCCCTACCCACCTCGGAGCAATGTCCATTGGTTCCACCCCTACCCACCTCGGAGCAATGTCCCTTGGTTCCACCCCTACCCACCTCGGAGCAATGTCCATTGGTTCCACCCACCTCCGAGCAATGTCCCTTGGTTCCACCCACTACCCACCTCCGAGCAATGTCCCTTGGTTCCACCCACTACCCACCTCGGAGCAATGTCCCATGGTTTCACCCCCTACCCACCTCTGATCACTGTCCTTTGGTTCCACCCCCTACCCACCTCTGAGCGATGTCCCTTGGTTCCACTCCTTACCCATGTCCCAGTACTGCCCCTTTTAGAGAATACAGAACCAAGTATCATTTTTGGGTGCAAAGTATATTGTGTAGAATTTCCTAATGAAAGGCAGTAAAATAGATCCCCTGCAGTGAGTAACAATTGACACCCCAGCAACAATAGATCTCCCAGCAGCCAGCAACAATAGACCCCCCTCAACAGTTGATCTCTCCCATCAACATTTGACCCCTCCCCCCAGCAAAAACAGATCCCCCCACAAGTAGTAGCAATAGACCTCCCCTGCAACAATAGATCCTGCTAGCAACAACAGATCCCCAATTAACAATAAAACACCATGACAAAATACCCCCACCTGCAACAACAGATCTCCCAATAGACAGAAACAATAGACCCTCCCCTCAACAGTTCATCTCTCCCATCAACAATTGACCCCCCAGCAACAATAGATCCTCCAGCATCAATAAACCCTCCAGCAGACCCAGCAACCCTACATACATTCAGTGCTAGGGGCGCCGGTACTCTGTTCTTTTCACTGGAAAAAAAAAAGAAGCCCTGCCTGAGCTCAGCAAACTTTGATGAATTTGGTCCATGCAGCTCTAATATTCTCCGACCTGCAAAAACATAAAAAAATCAAATGATCCTGTGTGGCTTCTTCCCTTCCTCTTATCGTCACGTTCCTGGTGGGTCTGGGTCACCGTATGTTCTATATTCACATACTGCACCCGCCCGCCATGTACCGCGGATGAGCGCCCGCTGCAGGCAAAGCGGCATACTGGTACGTCACTGCCTACCTCCTGGGTTTTAGGTGCGCGCCGGGCACCCGCTGTGTACAGTCAAGCCTGTCAGCAAGTCCTGGCCAATGATTCACAGCCGGGACCTGCTGATCGGCTGTGTCCAATCACAGCCCACAGCTCTGTGTTGGTAAACAACACAGAACTCTGCACAGAGGGAGCGATCTGTCAGTTACTCATCCACAGGGATCTAGTAGTAAAAGCGGCAGACATTTCCCACGTTAGTCACGCTTAAGCCCTTGACCACTAGAGGTTAACCCCTTCCCAGCCAGTGTCATTAGTACAGTGACAGTGTATAGTATCAGCACTGATCACTGCATTAATGTCACTAGTGATGTCAGTGGCAGTTAGTCAATTGCCTCCGAGCGTCAGTTAGTGTCAGTTTTACTGCCGCACTATCGCAGTCCCATTATAAGTCGCTGAACGCCGCCAATAGTAGATTAAAAAATATATATTAAATAATAAAAGAAAATGAAAAAAATAAAAAATAAATATATATATATATATATATATATATATATATATATATGTATATATATATATATATATATATATATACCATAGTTTGTAGATGCTATAACTTTCACACAAACCAATGGGATTTTTTTTTTTTTTTTTTTTTAGCAGAATACATTTTTACCAAAATTTATGAAGAAATTTGATTTTCTTTCTATTTTTTTTTTTTTTATTGGATGTGTTTTATAGCCGAAAGTAAGAAATTTTTTGGTCTTTTTTCATTTACATCGCAAAAAATAAACAAACCCAGTGGTGATCAAATACCACCAAAATAAAGCTCTAAAAAGGATATCAGTTTCGTTTGAGTACAGCGTCACAAGTAGTACAGTGCTAAATAGCAAAAAATGTCCTGGTCATGAAGGTGGGGGGTAAAACCTTCCGGAGGTGAAGTGGTTATAATGCCCCATACACAGGTTTGGAAATTTCGGACGGAAAAAGTCCGATTGGATTATGTTGTCTGAAAATCCAATCGTGTGTGGGCTCTATCGGACTCTCTCTGTCGGAATTTCAAACGGAAAAAGTTGGAGAGCTGGATTTAAAATTTTCCGACAACAAAATCCGATCGTGTGTAGAGAATTCTGACGCACAAAGTGCCGCGCAATGCTCAGAAAAAAAAATTCAGACGAAAGCTATTGGCTACTCGCCTCTACGTAGTCCCGTCGTACGTTACGAACGTCACCACGTTCTCAACTATCGGATTTTCCGACAACTTTGTGGGACCGTGGGTATGCAAGACTAGTTTCGGCCAAAATCCATCGAGAAAAAATCCAACGGATTTTGTGGTCATAATGTCCGACCGTGTGTATGGGGCATAAGATAAGCTTGCTGCCTCTCCAACATAACTGCCATGTGCTTCTCCTCTCCAGCCACTAGATGGCGCTCTGCAGGCTGCAAGTTTATACACTGCAAAGGCTGCTGGCTGTGATACCAACTAATAATTGGCTATTGTGGTTCTCAGCTTTGCCAGGTGAACTTGTTTGCATATTCAGGGCAGTTCTGTGCAAGTACAAACATTCTTTTTACAGCTTGGCCATGCAAACAAACTTTACCATTACATTTTTTATTTATTTTTTCTAAAGCGCAACTTCAGCCCTGTTGCACTCACCCCCCGCCAGCTGAACTCCCATCCCTGGTATTTTTCTTTATACCCCTATAATCGGGGCTTTTTATAGCTGGAACGTGGGGGGACGCAGTTCTGGCACCTCCAGCACAGAATGTATGTACTGGCAAAGAGGGCTGGGATGTGCTGGAGGGTGTAGCGTTGGGGGGGGGGGGGGTGTCTATTGTTGCTGGAGGAATCTACCTTTGCAGGGGATCTATTGTTGCTGTTGGAGGGGAGGTTGTTGTTGCTCTGGGGTTCCTATGTTGTTGCGGGGGGATCCACCAATGAGGGGGGGGGGTTTAATGACTGTTGGGGGATCATTTGCTGTCAACAGGGATCTATTGTTGCTGGACAGATCTACTGTTGCCGGTAGGGGGATCTATTATTGATGGGGGGGTGTTTTTTTTGTTCCGGGGGGCTCTTCTTGCCGGGAAGGATCTATTGTTGCTGACAGTATCTGGCCTTGCGGCGGGGGTTCTATTGTTGCTGATGAGTGGGTGTTTTGTTGCTCTGAGATTCCCATGTTGTTGAAGGGGGAGGGTCTACTGATGCCAACCGATGGGGGATCTATTCCTGCCAGCAGGGGTCTATATTGCTGGGGCAGCTCTATTGCTGCTGGTGGGGGATCTATTATTGCTGGGGGTGTATTTTGTTCCTAGGGGAGGGTCTCTTATTGCTGGGAAGGGTCTATTGTTGCTGATGGGATCTATTGTTGTTAGTGATGGGGGGGGGGGTTTGCTCTGGGGTTCCTATGTTGGTGAGACAGATCTATTGTTGCTGGTGGGGGTATGATTGTTGCCAGGGGTGGGTTAAATTTTCCTTAACCAATTCTTTACAAATTACTTAACACAACAAAGTGATGCGGTGAGGTGGCTAGGGGGTGGATACAAGGGATGGTGCTCAGAGGTTCTCTATACGTATCATTTTTCCTGCAATCTTCTTACCAGTCTGATGATCGCAGCTTCTTCTCCTTCTTATGGCAGTGCCAGGGGTTGGGCATACTTCCAGGACTGAATGGCATTCACATAGTGACATTTGAGCCCCGATCCATCCTAGTTCAACCTGTAGTTAGGACCCCTTCACACCTTGGTGTCTTGGTGCATTGCGTTAGGATAGCCTATTCAAATGATAGGTCTGCCAAATCTCCCAAATGTAAAAAAAAAAAAAAAAAATGTATTACGGTTATTTATATAGTGCTGAAAATGTACGCAGCGCTTTACATATTATATATTCACATCAGTCCCTGCCCCCAGGGAACTTACAATCTAAGGTCCCTATCTCACATACAGTACCTCCCAACCGTCCCGGATTCACCGGGACTGTCCCCAGGTTTGATTTAAATCCGGCATCTCACGAGCTCAGGCTAAATCGCAGAGCCCAGTGTCGGGACAAGTTCGACCCGCAAGCCAGAAGTGCCAACGATTAAACCACTATGCTGCCCACCATTTTTTTGCAATGCAGCTTACAACAATGAAAGCTAGCTGGTTACCATGTGTTGAAGTGCAAGGGTGTTCCTATACTGGGCCCTTGTCTGCGGCCCGCTGAGCGTTGGGACCAGGTAAACAAACGTCTTTACCTCCAGAGCCTGCCACATCGCAGAGCTGTTGCAATGTAAACAGCAGATGGTACTGTGTAGACTTGCCCATCGTTACCTACACGATGGCTTCCTAAGTAGCGGCCACATCCCAGCGGTGGGGTCCACATGTGACAAAGCAGCAGAGGCGGCCAGTCAAAGCTTCCCGCTCCATCCGCTGTAACTGTCATCATGTCTTGGGGCCCGTACACCAAGCAGACTTGGAGGCGGCCAGACTGTTATGCCGTGTACACACGACCGGACTTTTCGACGGACTAGGTCCGACGGTCTTCCCGGTGGACTTTCGGCGGAGGTCCGACGGACTTTCTGAACGAAACGGACTTGGCCACACACGACCGGACTAAGTCTGCTTGAAAGTCCGTTCCTTTTGAACGTGATGACGTAAAAGGGACTAAACAAGGAAGTTCAATAGCCAGTAGCCAATAGCTGCCCTTGCGTCGTATTTGGTCTGTCGGACCAGCATACAAACGGTTTTCACGATTTTTAGTCCGTCGGACTGAGTTCATGGATAGATTTGAAACATGTTTTATTTCTAGGTCCATCAGACTTTTAGGGGGAAAAAATCTGCTGGAGCCCGCACACGATCGAATTGTCCGACGGATTTTGTGTGAACGTGGCATTAGAGGTGCAGGAGATAAGGACCTGACCAAAGCCCGGGGGGGGGGGGATGAGGAGGAGGAGGAGGAGGAGGAGGAGGAGGAGGGTGGGCTGGGGATGGAGGTTAGGTAATATATGAGGGTAGGGTTTTTCATATCCCTGTGGTGTATATTGTAGTTGTCACCTTGGCTTTGTATACTCCTAATGACCTCTGTGTGGCCCCTTTGTGATACTGGGGGCCACAATTGAGGCTGCTTATATCCTGCAAGTTGACCACCACTGCCTTACTGATTGGGTGTGCCATTGAAAAGTTAATGGCACTGTTAGGCACCAAGGGCCAGGGTTGATGGACCTCATCTATGGGTGTCTCCATTCTGGATGGAGGATCTATGGAGACACCCTTGGACAACACCATTCAATCTGCGTGGGGGGTGTCTAACAAATTTAATGGACATTACCAAAAAATTCAAGCTAAACTCATAATTTATAAGCAGTCCACCTGGGCAGTGTAGGGTGAACCCCACAATGGCGTGGCAGGCCAGCAGCTATCTCCTCAGTCCTTGGCTAATTGTGTAATCAGTTGGGCACCATTCACTTTAGTCTTTTGTATTAGTTTAATTTATTCACTCAAACTCTGGACAGAGGGTCGGGGGTACAGGATACCCCCAAAAACTGAAAAATATCTTACAATAAGAGAATCTGAATTAATAAGAGCTTTACTCAGGTAGACAACAACCATCATAGATGTTCCCAAAGATGCTCCATACAGGAAGCCATCTAATATAATATACTTATCCAAAGATGCCTCAAAGATGTAGCCATTTTTTATCAGACGTTGCCAACGATACTCCAAACAGGTAGCTGTCAGGAGCATATGCGCTCCTGCACCGTCATAGCTGCTGGTTCCAGCATCCTGGTTTTGGCTTTATTATTCTCATTGTCTATCTGTCCATCTGGAAGGTGATTATTGTGGCCAGATTCTAGGTGGAGACCAAACCTGAGATAAGCCAGCCAAGCCTGCAGTCTCATGCTTGTGATAGCTTGTCTAATAGCTGATCAAGCTGCCTGTTTGTCTGCTAAATTTGATTTCCTGTTATGACCTCAGATTGAATATCGACTATTCTCTGAACTCTGCCTGCCTTCGACTTTGGATTACCCTGACTATTCTGAACCTGCCTGTCTGCCAACCACAAGTACCTATTTGCTTTGCTCAGTTTGCTCATGCCCTGGCTTTGTAGCCAGACACTATAGCATCGTGTATAAGTCCTGGGGGCAACCAAGTACCAGTAGGCCCGCTTGCTGCTACAGGTGAGGAACACAGAAGCTAGCTATAGTGTCTGACCACCTGCGTTAGGGGTAAGCATGACAGTAGCTATCTTCCATAATAAACTTTCCTAAAGATTCTCCATACATGTAACAATCTTCCATCAGACTTCCCCAAAGATGCTCCATACATGTAACCATTTTCCATCATAAACTTTCCCAAAGATGTGCCCTACATGTAACCATCTTCCATCATAAACTTTCCCAAAGATGTGCCCTACATGTAACCATCTTCCATCATAGACTTTCCCAAAGATGTGCCCTACATGTAACCATCTTCCATCATAGACTTTCCCAAAGATGTGCCCTACATGTAACCATCTTCCATCATAGACTTTCCCAAAGATGTGCCCTACATGTAACCATCTTCCATCATAGACTGTCCCAAAGATGTGCCCTACATGTAACCAACTTCCATCATAGACTTTCCCAAAGATGCTCCATACATGTAACCATCTTCCATCATAGACTTTCCCAAAGATGCTCCATACATGTAACCATCTTCCATCATAGACTTTTCCAAAGATGCTTGTAGCTATCTTTCATAATATAATTTTTCAAAGATGCACCCTACAGGTAGCCAACTTCTATCTTAGACATTCCCGAAGATGCCCCATACAGGTAGTCATCTTCCATCAAAGACTTTCTCAAAGATGCTCTCTAGAGGTAGCCATCTTCCATCATAGACATTCCCGAAGATGCTCCATACAGGTAGTCATCTTCCATCAAAGACTTTCTCAAAGATGCTCTCTAGAGGTAGCCATCTTCCATCATAGACATTCCCACAGATGTGCCCTACATGTAACCATCTTCCATCATAGACTTTCCCAAAGATGTGCCCTACATGTAACCATCTTCCATCATAGACTTTCCCAAAGATGTGCCCTACATGTAACCATCTTCCATCATAGACTTTCCCAAAGATGCTCCATACATGTAACCATCTTCCATCATAGACTTTCCCAAAGATGCTCCATACATGTAACCATCTTCCATCATAGACTTTTCCAAAGATGCTTGTAGCTATCTTTCATAATATAATTTTTCAAAGATGCACCCTACAGGTAGCCAACTTCTATCTTAGACATTCCCGAAGATGCCCCATACAGGTAGTCATCTTCCATCAAAGACTTTCTCAAAGATGCTCTCTAGAGGTAGCCATCTTCCATCATAGACATTCCCAAAGATGCTCCATACAGGTAGTCATCTTCCATCAAAGACTTTCTCAAAGATGCTCTCTAGAGGTAGCCATCTTCCATCATAGACATTCCCGAAGATGCTCCATACAGGTAGTCATCTTCCATCAAAGACTTTCTCAAAGATGCTCTCTAGAGGTAGCAATCTTTCTTATAGACCAGTGATGCAAACTTGGGCACTCGAGATGTTTTGGAACTACATTTCCCATGATGCTCATGCACTCTGCAGTGTAGTTGAGCATCATGGGAAATGTAGTTCCAAAACATCTGGGGTGCCAAGGTTTGGCATCACTGTTATAGACATTCCAGAAGATGCCCCATACAGGTAGCCATCCTCCATACTGGTATCTCTTTCATAATAGAATTTCCCATAGATACTCCATAGAGGTAACCGTCTTCCATCATAGACTTTCCCAAAGAGGCTTAATTCAAGTAGGCAACTTCCTTATCCCCGTAGATATGCACCATGCAGGTAGCCATCTGCTCTAGTTCTTTCTGGATGCACGCTCCAAGCAAGGGATCCAGTTCCTGCCCCCAGCTAAGTCAAGGCCCAGGAAGAAAATACCTCTTCACATTACATTCCCTCCTAAGCAAAAGCCCAGGAGGGAAGATTGTTCTAGAAAGTTGCATTTCTGCATGACCAAATCCCTCAATTGGCCAAGGCAGATAAATATTCATAACAAACACATAAATGTTACCTCTCACGCTGACTGCTAGAGACAACTCAACAGCAGAAGGCAGAAGTAATCAATGTTCCTGAGCTTGGGGGAACCTAGTGAGCACAGAATATATAAACAAATCTCAGGCCGACTACAATCTGCAAACACCACTGAATGTCTCTCTGTCTCTCGTCGTTCCCAACTCATCGTGACCTCATGGACCATAGCGCACCAGGCTTTTCTGTCCTCCGCTGCCTCACAAAGCTCGCCTAACTTCACGTTGTTTCGATTATGCTCTCTGTCCATCTTGTTTTTTTATCATCCTCTTCTCCTTTTTCCTGCCATGTTTCCCAGGATCAGGGTCTTTTCCAATGAGTCCTGTTCTTCGCGTTAGGTGGCCGAAATATTTGTGTGTAAGCTTCAGGATATGTCCTTCCAGTGAATATTCCACTAAATGTAGCTCTATAGAGCTTAAAGCGGAGGTCCATCCTAAAGTGGACCTTCCGCTCATTGGAACCCTCCCCCCCTCCGGCACCACAATTGGCACCTTTCAGGGGGAGGGGGGTGCAGGTACCTGTACAGTACAGGTATCTGCACCCACTTCCGGCGTAGATTCTGCAGAAGCTACGCCCCTTTCCGAAGGTCCCCCGCTGCGTGCTGGGAAACACACGGATCCCAGAGACAGCGGGGACCATCCTTATTGCGTAGCGCGACTAGCGCATGCGCAGTAGGGAACCGGAAAATGAAGCCGAACGGCTCCATATCCTGATTCCCATACCCAAGATGGCGGCGGCAGCACCCGAGAGATGATCGAGAGATCGGCTTCGGGTGCAGACATCGCGAGCGCGCTGGGCGTGTAAGTGTCACTATTTTAAAAGTCAGCAGCTGCAGTATTTGTAGCTGCTGGCTTTTAAAGCGGTAGTAAACCTGCAATTTTTTTTTTTTTTTTTTACACCTGCAAAGCAAAAGGCATAATGAGCTAGTATGCACCGCATACTAGCTCATTATGAAATACTTACCTTAGAACGAGGCCCCGACATCTGGCCCGATCCACGCCGAGGGAGCTGACATGCTCCCTCGGCGTTTCTTCCGGGTATCGCGGCTCCGGCGCTGTGAGTGGCCGGAGCCGCGATATCGTCACTCCCGCGCATGCGCACGGGAGATTTCATTCCAGCCGGCCGGACACTGCCGGATTTTCAGGCCGAGAATCCCCTTGTGCGCATGCGCCGCTGCAGTCAGCGGCGCATACCGAGGGGAATATCTCCTAAACCGTACAGGTTTAGGAGATATTTTCTTTACCTACAGGTAAGCCTTATTATAGGCTTTCCTGTAGGTAAAAGTACCAAAAATGAGTATACAACCACTTAAAAAAAAAAAAAAAAAAAAAAAAAACGCGGACTCCCGCTTTAAATTGTTACTAAACCCACAACCGTAAAAATCAGCCTGTATATGCAGTAAGGCATGCTTGTTATACTCACTGTGGAAGCTAAGGGGTTAATCCTCTGCATTGTGCAAAAAGGCTGTTTGATCCTGTCTTCTGACCCTCCCCTTCTTTTACTGTCCCCAATTTATCTGCTGATAGAACAAAGCCTTGGAGTCACTCTGTACATGCTCAGTTTGGTGTGTATTGCAAGTGTTTTTTTTTTTCCCTTTGGGAGGGTACATGTGATCATGACAGGGCCAATCAGCACTGTCCAGACAAAGTTGGGGTCATGCAGCCTCATAGGACAGTCAAAGGAGAAGACTACTATATACTGCTAAGAAAAGGTATTTAGCAGTTTGCATGTTCTGTGTATTACAGTGGTTTTCAACCCTGTCCTCAATTATCCCTAACAGGCCGCGTTTGCAGGTCCACCTTTACCTTGCACAGGTGCTTTAAATCGGAGTCAATGGCTTGATATTTTATCTAATGCCGCGTACACGCGGCCGGTTTTCCCGTCGGAGTACACTCAAGGTTTTTCAGACAGAGTTCCGATGAATCTGTCGTGCATACACACCAAAGTCCAATCGTTAAGAACGCGGTGACGTACAGCGGGACTAGAAAAAGGAAGTTCAAATAGCAAGTAGCCAATAGCTTCCCTCTTGTACTTGCTTCAGAGCATGCGTCATTTTTAGTCCATAGGGACAGCATACAGATGAGCGGTTTTCCCGAATTGGTTCCGTTCGAAATATCTAAAAAAACATGTTCCATTTTATAGGTCCGTCAGAATTTTTGGGAAAAAAAAAAAGAAAAAGCATACACACGATCGGAATATACAATGAAAAGCTTCCATCTGACGTTTTCTGACGGACATTCCGCTCGTGTGTATGCGCCATAAGAGAAATTTCCAAAACATAGCCTGTTGAGGGTACTCGAGGACAGGGTTGAGAACCACTGGTGCACTGTGGGAGACCAGATATAGTGAATGCAGGCTCCTGGGTTTAGTAACCCTTTAAAGAATTAGCATCATTCATTTTTTTTTCACCATTTTGCAACCTCCCCCCCCTCCCTAAAGTACTACGTCTCATAGGGTTAGATGCTTTTTGACCTTAGCTATGAGGTTAGTCAGGGTGACCTTCCGCCCTGTGGCCATCCAACAACATAGCGATAAGAGGCGGCAAGAGGAATGCAGAGGGAGAGGGGGCGGGTCATCTTCCTGTCTCTCTGCATTGCTCTTGCCGCCACTTGTGCTTGGAGCCAAGACAAGCAGGTAGTTATGAAGTGGCCATCTCCTTCCTAGCTATGTTGTCGGACAGCTGTAGGAGAGGGGGGCACCCAGTTTGAACTCCTAGTTCAAGTTAGGAAGCACCTAGCAACATGGGGTAAAGTACTATATGTAAAATGTAATAATAGTTCTTTAGGGCAATGACCCTACACTCCTAATTTCCATTTTTGCACGTTTATTGCATTGTATATAAAAAATATTTTTTTTTTTTTATATATATATGCTACTTGATGCTGAAAGCTGGTTTGCCAACATCACCCAAAAACTTTTTGCCTTAGAAGGTTATGCTGGTTTTCTCGGCACTCATGTTACAGTTGCACCCATACGCAACAATAAATAACCAAAAGGAAAGAAATGAAGGTAAAATATCGATATCTTTATTTACAAATGTACAGAGTTTCACAGAAACATCTTTTTGCAGATACACAAGTCTTGTACATCACATAATGGTTTCCAGTCTGTGTTCTATAAAATCGCGTTCAACATTTCTTTCACCAACAAAAAAGGAAAACAAAAATCCTACGAAATGATATTAATGTGTATATATACACAGGAGATATACTTGTACCAACACACATACGTCCAAGGTACGCCTCGGCGATTCTACTTGAGGACGACTTTAAACAAAGGCAAGAATGAAAGACCCCAAAAACATAGGCAGTCATCAGCAACCCATCCAACTCAACGTAAAACAAAATAAAATGCAACAACACATCTTGGGAAAGTCCTCGGAGCCAAGACAAGCGTTTCTCCTTTAGGTAGAGCTTCTTCATACCTGTGGGCTGCAGCCAATGCCCTCCCTTTAAAAAGCGTTCCTCGGTGGAATGCTTTTCAGAGGGTGGCGGAGCAGTGGCTGCTGGTATTCAGGAGGAGATGCAGCTTTTTTTTTCTTGCAGCTGAATAGGGACTTTGTATGCAAGTACCGCACCACAAGCGCAGGCTCATGGTCACGACCCCAATGGGTTACCTTTTAGAGGCAGTTTTGTCAAGTGAATGTAATCGGGGAGGACATTTTTTTTTTTGCAGCTGCAAAGCATTTGCAGCATTTTCAACCTCTCACCTCCTGCCTGCACAAGGCCTAATGCAGTCTTCACATCCAAGGATCGAGAAGCTGCAATAATTTACATTTTGGATTTAGATACACCATCAAATGGCTGGCACATGTGCAGCACCATGGCAACTGCAGATCAAACAGAGGCCAAGATGGCAGCTTCCTTGGCATAAAGTAATAGAAGTAACATTTGAGTTAAAGCGGAACTAAACCCTCCTGTGTTGCTGTTGGGACACTTTCCCTCACTTCCTGTCACCAGAACAGCAAGTGAGAGGGAAGGGTGGGGGTTAATGATGTCAAACAGCCTCCAGTCCCCAAGAGTGATTGTTGGTGGCTCAGTGGTCTCCAAATTGTGGCCCTTTGCTTGCCCTTATCTGGGTCTTTGGGGCACCTATTGCTCCCACTGACACCAACATTGAGGCACTATTCCTTCCACCGATACCAACAATGGGACACTATTCCTCCCACTGACACCAACGATGGGGCACTATTCCTCCCAATGAAACCAACAATGGGGTACTACTATTCCTCCTACTGATGCCAATGATGGAGTATTATTCCTCCCACTCACGCCAACAATGGGGTACCATTCCTACCACTGACGCCAATAATGGTGCACTATTCCTCCCACTGATGCCAATTACAGGGGCACTATTCCTCCCACTGACAAACGATGAAGCAATGTTTACTCCTACTTATACTGGGACATTTTTTCTACTCCCACTGGCCACCCTAAAGTCTGAAGGAGAGCGAACTGGCCTCTTATTTAGAAAGTTTGGAGACCCCTGGTATAGATGCAAACATACTGCTTGGTGAATTAAATCTTCATTTGTGTCTGATAGCTACAGCAATCTAAAAGTGCTAAAACTGGCTCGGCCAATACAGTTCTAATAGAAAATGGTGGGGACCAACCGCATCACAATGTCTCCCTCACATAAATACACAAATACATACTGTATGTGTATATAGGGTCCTCAGTATCTTGCTACAAAACCGAGAATTAAACTATCCCCCCCCCCCCCCCCCAAGTGAGTCTTCTATGACACCAACATGGCATTTAGTGGTTTGTATAGAATTGCTAAGTAAAGTCAGGTGGACAAATGGCATTTTTTACGGGTGTATCACAACTTTGCTTAAATACAGTTAAAGAATTATCCAGAATTATTATCTATATGAAAACATTATAGGCCTTGGAGGCTGATGAAAAGAAGACGAGTCAGCGTCAACCATAGCAACCATGCGTTCTGCCAGGTTTGGTCATTCCCACCGCCATGAGATGGAAATGACCTGGCCCGCAGCTCTTTGTGGTAGAAAAAGAGGGCAATGATAGGTTGACTATTTGCAGCACAGGATAATTAGAATTACTGTAGGCCTTATTCATTATTGAGAGAGTTCACCAGTCTGTGTGGCCCACAGCAGTTAACCACAATCTCCTCTCAAGGAAATGTTATGGTAAGCAAACCCATCTTAGGCATCTATATCCTGACCTTTATAAAAATGAGGCCAACTGTGGATTATAAAGGCCTCTTTGTCATGTACAGTTACCAAATACGTATAAAAAAAAAAAAAAAAAAAAAAAAGATAGAAAGATAATGATGGTCAAAGTGAACCTGTCACAGAGGATGCCCGTGCGGACCTCTACTCCTCAAATTAAATCTTAGTTGCCCATCATGCTGACCCTAATGGTGCAATATTTGGAGTCACCAAGAATAGATGAGGACTTTTGACAACCCTGACGTTCCTGATTGACATGGTTGTGCCAAGTCTGACACAAAGCACAGAAGCCAGATGGCCTACATAAGAGCCAGTCAGGAGCACAGCCTACCTTTCCCATGACAGGCTTAATTTACATGAACCCGTCATAGCCCCATAAATATAAACAGCCCATTTAATGCACAAAGGGTGCCCCACTAACCCAGGGAGATGCCATACATTTTAAGTTTCACTCTATTTCCAAGCTCTGCCACCCCCACAAAGTAATAAGGGTACCACAGAGACTATTTCACATATATTGTCGCAATCATTCATCCCAGTAGTTATGTCGACTACAACATCCCATTGTTTGTGAAAATGTTCACTGGCAGCCAGAACCTGCTGCGGTTCCAATAGCGATAATTGCTTTGAATGGATCCTAAAATGTCTTTGCAGATTAAAAACGGCTTGGCAGTGCTTAACGCTTTCCTTCAGAATTCATAATTTGCATCCCAATTGTCATTCTCTTAGAACCCGACCAAATCCTTATTTTCATATTCATAGACAGTGTAAACCATTTCCTAGTAAACTGGCATTAGGAACATTAAACAGCCACCCCCTACAAGGCTGCACATCCCTCAAACTGGTCAAGAACATCTTGTGTTTTCTCTCTTAGACCCCATACACACGATTTTCTGCAGATTTCAGTCTTCAGATTTTAGCAAAACCATATAATATGGGGAGGTCAAACCTTAAGAGTTTCAATTTGTATTGAATCAGGTAGGCCCTTGCACTACATGGTTTTGGTAAATCTGAAGACAAAAGTCTTCAGAAAATCCAATAGTGTGTATGGGGTCTAAAGGTCAGGATTTCAGTTCTGAGCTTTAGAAGGCCTGTACTGACCCAGAGAATTGTGTTGTAAGGAGCGTGTCCAGGAAGGAGGTCTCCTTAAGCACACAAGATGTTCTGGCCCAACTTGAAGGACATCCCGGTACTCTGTGGTGCCTGCTTTGGATGGGCAGTTGGACCTCCACCTCCATTTGATAACACTAAATGACAGCTTAATGTGTGCATAAAAGTAGAACAGAAACTCCTGGAACCTGATGGCTCGATTCAGACTCGCTATGACAAGCTGCTCAATTGGTCACCAAGGTCCAAATACTTTCGTTACTCTTTATGTTTGTTAGAGGTACTTTGGTCTCGTAAACTGAAATATATGAATAGAGGGGTTCGATGTTAAATTGCATTCACTTCTGGTTTCTACATTCCAGATTTGAAAAGAATTTAAAGATGCAGATTGGATGCGATGAGTGAAAATACATTTCACTTTTAGCATATTATTCATACACAAGGCCCTAAGTGGTAACTTTCCCAGTTACAGTTGTCACACAGCATTGGCCATGTTATATGGTGGGTACAATTGGCTATGTTATATGGTGGGTACAATGCTTATCGGGGGTCTTTCTATAAAAAAATATATATATATTTTTTTTATATTATTATTTTAAATATGTTTCAGTAGCTGTAAAACAAAGCCTAATAACTCATGAAGCATCAAGGACTTTTATTTAGAAGAGGGTGGGAGAGGGTTCAAACAGAGGCCAAGATGGCAGCTTCCTTGGCATTAAGTAATAGAAGTAACATTTTCCCCCCAGAGTTGGCCTATAGCTAAAAGGCGCTATACTGGTAATGGCGGTGATTAGCGGTTTATAGAGGGACTGTGATAGTGTGGTGAGCAATCTGGCACTAACACATACTGGCTGGGAGGGACACTGACTGAGAATGACGTCTAGTGATCTAGTGACATTGCTAATTATAATACTGTACTAATGATACTGGCTGGGAAAGGGTTAACATCTAGGGGCAATCAAGGGGTTAACGGTGTGCCTAACAGTGTGTAATGCATGCTGCTTTTACTCAGATCTGGCTGTTTTTTTTCTCTCTGCTTTGCAGGGAGAAGAAAAAACAGCCAGATCGTTGTTCCTACGCACACAGAGTTCTGCGTTTTTGTAAACACGGAACTCTGTGCTGTGATTGGACACTGCCAGTGTGTCCAATCACAGCACAGGTCAGCCAGAGGTGTGCCCCTGTAGTCCCCAAACCCAGGAGGAGGCTGGCAAACATACATGAACGTTGCCGTGACTGCACGTGCCACCCACTTGCAGTACATTTACTGTCAGCGGACTGGCAAGCGGTTCAGCTATTCGTAGGTTTGGCGGGTAGTCAGTCATTTGCATGAGCATGATTGGACTGCTCTTGTGGGCAGATATGGGTTTAAAAAAAAAAACAAAAAAAAAAAAAACGGGCAATTCCGCAGATCTTAGGAGTTGATGTACTGGTAGAGGGTCCTCCTATTTATATATAAACCCATTGTGTGAAGGTGGCCCACACCAACCTATCATGGGAAAGGTTTCCAATCTGTCCAATGAACCCCGTACTCCCACAAACAAGAGAACTGATCGGTTAATCTTAATATTGATTTGTTTGCCTGAAACCGCCACCGTTATGGAGGATTTAGCCATGGGGGTGAACATTTTTCCATCAATGACCAATAAAAGATTTGTAAAATCAGAGAGATCAAATATTAGGCAAGCCTTTACACATGGGGGGGGGGGCATTAACACCTTTTAGGGCATGTTCGAGTTTTTATGCATTGTATTAAGGCAGCCCATTTCATTATGAATGGGATTTAACAGTGCTTTATTTTCAGATCTATATGTGGTGTACCACAGCGCAAGTGCGTTAAGATGTACAGTATACGTGTCAAAATACCAGACAAAATGGAAGTCATTCCTGAAGCTAAGCCGGCTATAGATGGTTCAAATCCTGCACGGTTCAGCAGGGACCAGCCAAGATTCGAACTATCTATGGGCAGCTGATTGCACCCAAGTCAATCCATCAACTTCGGTACAATCAACACGTCTGATGTTTACTTGCTGTTATTGCCAGTGACTATAGCCATAAGCAATAATCAATGCATTATTTAGTCAGGGACAGCTCCCGTGCACGCACGCGCGCCCCCCCGCCCCCCTCCCCCAGCTCAGAACACAATAGCTCTGCGGGAGGGATTCCCCAATCAACACTTGGGGAAGTGATTTTCTTCTTTTCTTGGTGCAAGAAAGAAAAATCACATTATCTATGGCCTGCCTTACTCTGCATGAGCATATTTTTATTCTGAAAAATGTCGGAGTACTGGTTATGGGAGGTTTTTCTCGGCACAGCTGGAATACAGGCCTCTGTGTAGCCGCACACTGCTATTTCCAAGAAACTTAAAACCAACTTTATTGTTCCAGCACAATAGAGTACACGCCACCCAGCACCCCCCACTGGGAGCTTCTACTATCCTAATTGGATGCTGAAACGTGGCACAGTACAGGTGCTGGGTGGGGTGTCCTCTATTGTGCCGGAACAATAAAGTTGGTTTTAAGCTTCATAGAAGTAGGGGCATGCAGCTTTACATTAAATTGCGCGGACCTGCATGGAGGGCAACAGATATCGGAGACGTGTACCTACAGCTGCGATGGTTACAGTGGATGGCACTAGAGTACGGTATGGAGGTTTATGTGGGAGAAAGAATACATCTGCCAGTCAACGGGAGTGCCCTGCTTAAGGAATCCAACCAATCAGGTGTTTAAAAGCCATGGGATTTTCCATTTTTTTTTCCATTTTTAAAAGGAAGGTCTCCATCTGCTAATGAAAAATCCACCAACTTCCAAGCTTTTAGGCGATGATGCCTAAAAAATGGCAGTGTGGTGGAGAACCTGTAGGCTAGGAGAGGTTCCAAGCTGGACATTGTACTGGTGAGCCCGAGGGGTAAAAAAAAGTTTCGCCCTTTTCTAAAATGGAAGACTTTTATAAAAACTGACCAGCAGAAAATAAAAATCCACATTCTATCTGGGTCCAACAGATCTAAAAAAGATCCAAAAAGATCCAGCATGTCCTATAAGGCCGACTAGTCCCTGGTGATAAGGCTGAAGACTGACCCCCCCACCCTTTCCATGTCTGCCTCCATGATGGTTCTACTTTAAACTAAAGCCATATAAAATGTTACTGACCACCCATGAGGGAGCGAAAATAAACATTTATTGGGAAATTATAGTTTTTGTTTTTTTTAGCACTTATTTACAGCAAGCTGTTTTTTTTTCGGTCCCATGTGCAAGAAATGTCTTCTGGGCAGAAGGTTCAAAGAAATGAAACAAAAAAAAAAGTGAAAAAACAAATCACATTCACGCAACATTTTCTTCATATAATCTGGTCTTCTACAGCCAACTGTGGCTTTTTATATGACTACAAAACTAAAGTTCAACTGCAAGGTTAACAAAATAAACTTTACTCGGCGACAAGCACGTCCCGTCCTGGTCGGTTGAAATTCAGTACATTATTTTGGTCTACACCGATGGTGATACGGGTGATTATTAAAGGTAAAAGTCTGATCACAGGCATATAACACCCACGGTGCCCTGCGGAATCGGTTAACGATATAAAACACCAGCCGCCTGTTTTTGTCCCACAGGCAGCAGTCGCCACGGACTCCCACTTTTCCGCCTGGGCCGTAAAAAATAAAACCGAAAACAAACCATCGTCTGTAAAAGTGTGCCCGCTGAAAACATAAAACGTCTTTTGTTTTTGCGTCCGCCCCTGTGCGCCTGTTGCGGCTTATTGTCTATGCACAACCGATCGCTTTTGTATAAATTGATTTTTTTTTCAGTCCAGGAATAACTTCCTACATCCCATGCGCGAGCGGTTTGATCGCCGGATGTCGAATTTGGTGTCTCGGCACTTTTGGCAAACGTAAATCTCTGGAACGTTGGACTTGCGGATTTTGGCACAGGAGAGGTGGATCCAAGTATTGCATTCGTTGCACTCGATCATCGGCCGACCGGCGAATGGCTTCATGCAAAAGCACGTGACGAGGTGCCAGGATTCGTCATCTGAAAAACAGAAAAATATATACATTGTAGACACACATTACATCTTCTAATCACTAAAATACACACCTATATACATACTGTATGTGTTGGTGGGCGTTTCCTCACCCCATTACACATAGATGGTGAACTATTCCTCATCACATTAGACACAGATGATGGGAGTTTCCTCAGCTCATGATGATGGTGGACATTTCCTCACCCCATTCTACATAGAGGATGGTGGACGTTTCCTCACACCATTCTACATAGAGGATGGTGGACGTTTCCTCACACCATTCTACATAGAGGATGGTGGACGTTTCCTCACCCCATTCTACATAGAGAATGGTGGACGTTTCCTCACCCCATTCTACATAGAGGATGGTGGACGTTTCCTCACCCCATTCTACATAGAGAATGGTGGACGTTTCCTCACCCCATTCTACATAGAGAATGGTGGACGTTTCCTCACCCCATTATACATAGAGGATGGTGGACGTTTCCTCACCCCATTCTACATAGAGGATGGTGGACGTTTCCTCACCCCATTCTACATAAAGGATGGTGGACCTTTCCTCACCCCATTCTACATAAAGGATGGTGGACCTTTCCTCACCCCATTCTACATAAAGGATGGTGGACCTTTCCTCACCCCATTCTACATAAAGGATGGTGGACGTTTCCTCACCCCATTCTACATAGAGAATGGTGGACGTTTCCTCACCCCATTCTACATAGAGGATGGTGGACGTTTCCTCACCCCATTCTACATAGAGGATGGTGGACGTTTCCTCATCCCATTCTACATAGAGGATGGTGGACGTTTCCTCACCCCATTCTACATAGAGGATGGTGGACCTTTCCTCACCCCATTCTACATAAAGGATGGTGGACGTTTCCTCACCCCATTCTACATAGAGGATGGTGGATGTGTCCTCACCCCATTCTACATAGAAGATGGTGGACGTTTCCTCACCCCATTCTACATAGAGGATGGTGGACGTTTCCTCACCCCATTCTACATAGAGGATGGTGGACGTATCCTCACCCCATTCTACATAGAGGATGGTGGACGTATCCTCACCCCATTCTACATAGAGGATGGTGGACGTATCCTCACCCCATTCTACATAAAGGATGGTGGACGTTTCCTCACCCCATTCTACAGAGGATGGTGGACGTATCCTCACCCCATTCTACATAAAGGATGGTGGACGTATCCTCACCCCATTCTACAGAGGATGGTGGACGTATCCTCACCCCATTCTACATAGAGGATGGTGGATGTGTCCTCACCCCATTCTACATAGAGGATGGTGGATGTTTCAGCCCCTCATTAAACCAATAATGGTGGACATTTCCTCCATTATCCATAGATGATGATGGACGTTTCATCACCCCATTAAACAGATGATGGTGACTTCCTCACACCACTACATACAGATGGTTAAGCTTTCCTCACACCTTTCCTGAGACTCTTCCGGTGTGACGGGAATTACCTTTCACCTGGATCTATTAATAAAATCAGGCATGAAGGGAACAGAGATCCCAACGCATTCCTCCAATTAGACACAAATCTAAAGAGACTTATGGTAAGGTCTGATAACATGCCGACAATAGTGGCGTGTTAACTGGGTAAAAAAGGAGAAAAAAACAAAATACTGTTGTCCGATTGGGAAAAGCAAAATGCTGAACATCCACCATGTCTATGTAAAAGAGTTTCATTTTATAGTAATTTCCAGAGATGGCTGGCGAGAGGAGATGTCAGAGTAAAATGGGGGATTAGATGGCTTCCTGGGGACTTTAATGTGAATGAGAGCGCATTACTGTGGGCAATCATGAAACTACCATAAAGGGTGAACTGAAGCAATGGTCAAGTTAAAAAAAATTACAGATTTACATAAAAAGGTCCCTTAATAAGTATTACGCAACACAATGAAAGAACTTTGAATGCTAGGCAGCATTTGCTTTTCAGCAAACATGTACATATCATGGCCAAAAGCTTGTGGACACCCGACCATCTCATTTCTATAAGCTTGTTGGGCATACCATTCCAAAACCATGGTCATTAATATGGAGTTGGTCCTCTTTGTAGCTACAACATCCTCCATTCTTATAGGGAGAACTTAAACAGGATTTTGGAGTGTGTCTGGGAAATTTTGCCCTTTAAAAGAGAAGACCTACCAACAATCAGTGTTCCAATTCATCCCACTGGTGTTCAGTAGGGTTGAGATCAGGGCTCTGTGGAGGACACTCAAGTTCCTCTACAACAAACTGGTCGAACCATTCCTGTATGGAGCTGGCTTTGAACACATGGACTCTATAGGGGTATATATACACATTTAGCCATATAATGTACAATGCCAAGCAATTAACTTTTTGAAGTTTTATTTGTTGGTTGTACCAAGGATCATTTGACACAATTTAGCATCAGCTCTCATTCAGTAAACACCAACAACTTTAGCTGCCTTATTTTAAAGAATATGTACATTTGTTTCGTCTCCATCGACTGACCTAACAGATCCCACAGCCTCCTGTGTTTGTACACAAGTAGGGGCATCACAAGTGCTCTCTCACTAGCCGTGCCTAGGCAGTAATCTCTGATGGGGTCCATCTAAAGCCTCCTTCCAGCCAGAAGACACAAGGAGACAAGCCCCCATAGACCTCCAATCCCTCTCCCGGAAGATGAGCCCTGCAGACTTTTATGGTGCCCAACTACCTCCATATTCCAGCTGCAAGACACAAGGAGACAAGCCCCATAGACTTTTATGGTGCCCAGCTACCTCCATCCCCCTTCCAGAAGATGCAGGGAGATGAGCCCCACAGACCTTTATAAGGCCCTGTTAACCTCCATCTACCAGCCAGGAGAGCTTTGCACAGACACAGCCAGTGACAGAGGACTATGGAGCTGGATGTCAACAAAAACAGGATGCCGAGGGAGTCGTATGAGGTTCAAGACATAACATGTTTATAAGCTTGTCGTGCTGAGGAAAATTTTCAGATTACATCCTATTAGGCCAAATTGTTAGCAGCCTACACTATAATGCTCAGTAATGTTGAGACTTTACGATTCTAGAGAAAAGTGGTTCAGTTGGCCATGATGGTACAGGTATTGGTTGCACCACACACGCAATCACATAAAAAATTGAATATCTCCAAAAAAAAGAAAAGACAAACCCTGAATCAAATTGTATCAAAAGGAGTTACTGAACAAGCCCGATCACCCATAAAACACGAGCCATTGCTCTAAGCTAACCTGTGCCATTTTTTCATTTGCAATAAATCAATGGGAGAGATGAACACAGATCTTCCATGGTGTCGCACATTGGACTGCATTGCCTGGGACCCCTTCTTCATGATAAAAACACATGAACTGGCCGGATATTACATGTTTATTAGCCACTTCTTTTAAAACACTAGATTTCCATTACACCAGCATCTTCCTTTAAAAGCGCAGATGTCGCTGATAAAAAACAAATAAAAACCAAAGTTATGCAACCACAGGTTCACTTCTGCTTATTTTGAAGAGGAAAAACGCAGTCTATTACGCTTCCTGCTGCCAGGAGAACATCCGTTCATACAATCAGACATGAGGTTAAAACCGTCACCAGCAACAAGGGAACAAACTAAGTTAGAAACATAGCGGTGAACTGCAGCATGCAAAGAACCAAGGACAGCGGCGAGGCCGGGCGGCCAAGGGACAGCGGCGAGGCCGGGCGGACATATTGTAAAATATTTTTTTGCAGTGCAGAATCAAGGCCAAGGACAGCGGCGAGGCCGGGCCGGGCGGCCAAGGACAGCGGCGAGGCCGGGCCGGGCGGCCAAGGACAGCGGCGAGGCCGGGCCGGGCGGCCAAGGACAGCGGCGAGGCCGGGCCGGGCGGCCAAGGACAGCGGCGAGGCCGGGCCGGGCGGCCAAGGACAGCGGCGAGGCCGGGCCGGGCGGCCAAGGACAGCGGCGAGGCCGGGCCGGGCGGCCAAGGACAGCGGCGAGGCCGGGCCGGGCGGCCAAGGACAGCGGCGAGGCCGGGCGGCCAAGGACAGCGGCGGGGCCGCGCGGCCAAGGACAGCGGCGAGGCCGGGCGGCCATGGACAGCGGCGAGGCCGGGCCGAGCGGCCATATTGTAGTCAGAGGACATTTTTTTTGCGGTGCAGAATCGAGATGATTTTCGCCAAAAAGAACAGACTCTGGTAAAGCTGCTGCTCATCGGTTACTTGGCACAATACGTCTCAAAATGCCCACCTCCAGCCTTCTCCATTCCTATAACTGCACATTTCAGACAAATGTGATTAGTGTAAGGCTTTGTCCAAGCCAGGCTATGGATTTATGATGAACAACCAACTAGACTGCCAACAATATTCAATTCCATACAACAAAAGAAGCCACCGCTCATAAGCCCACAGTTCACCCGTCTCCATAGATCCAGGCGCCAACTCATGTAGCTCCCCAATGCTCCCCATATGGAACAAAGAAAATGGCTTCTTTCCACTTACATCAGCCTTCATCAAACTATATTATTCTAGGACAAGATCTCAGGAAATCCACCCAGAACAGGCCTCACTCTGCCATGGTTCGCCCAAAAAGATTATCGTAGATTAGGCCCTTCCTGGGTGAAGCAGTGGGCCTTGGTCTGGGTAGATTTCCTGTGATCTTGCCCTGGAATAATAAAGTTTGGTGAAGTGTCATGGGAGAGCAGCCAGTTCCTTTGCTCCATATTTATTTTCAATTAGGCAAAAAGGAGACTTCAAGACAACGGACAGGCATAATGGAACCATTTGTGCAAATTTATTTTTTATCACTAGAATGTCAAATTTACAATAAAATTTAAAGCAAATCTTTATTTGATGTTGTTCTCAGGAAGTGGTGGTATATGTCGCTTATAAACATCGGAGGATGACTATCCCCGGAGATCCAGTTATTCTCCCATTGGGAGCCGCCATCTTGCTTCCGGCACAGCATAGTGAAGGCGAAGCCAGGAAGTCAATCATAGCTCCCATTTCAATGGATGCCTTTGCCCCACAAGGCAGCCTGGTCACCACTTTCTCCATACGTCAGTGACCAGGGAGAGTACAGAGATTAGGACTCGGCAACAAACTAGACCAGCCTTTCTCAACTAGAGTTCCTCCAAAGGTTGCTAGGGGTTCTCCGAGTAATAAGCAACTTCTGTCTCTCAGTTGGGCAACCACTGGCAGCAATGACCTTTTAAGCCATTTGTAAGGACGGAAGTTTTGCCAATGACCACAAATATAAGGTGCATTCTCCCCAGTGATCTTCACACCAATATAAGCAGGGGTTCTCTAAACCCCGAAAGTTTATTCCTCCATGGCAAAGATTGCGCAAGGCTGGACTAGACCAAAACGATCAAGTTTAGTGAGAGTAAATTATGGCGCTAATCCTTTATATCCGTCTTTTCAAAATTGTGGCTCTTTGTGTGCCTTTAACTGGCCCGTGGGGCACTTCTCATCCCACCGACAGCAACAATGGGGCCCTATCCCTCCCACCGACACCAACAACGGGGCCCAACCCCTCCCACCGACACCAACAACGGGGCCCAACCCCTCCCACCGACACCAACAACGGGGCCCAACCCCTCCCACCGACACCAACAACGGGGCCCAACCCCTCCCACCGACACCAACAACGGGGCCCAACCCCTCCCACCGACACCAACAACGGGGCCCAACCCCTCCCACCGACACCAACAACGGGGCCCAACCCCTCCCACCGACACCAACAACGGGGCCCAACCCCTCCCACCGACACCAACAACGGGGCCCAACCCCTCCCACCGACACCAACAACGGGGCCCAACCCCTCCCACCGACACCAACAACGGGGCCCAACCCCTCCCACCGACACCAACAACGGGGCCCAACCCCTCCCACCGACACCAACAACGGGGCCCAACCCCTCCCACCGACACCAACAACGGGGCCCAACCCCTCCCACCGACACCAACAACGGGGCCCAACCCCTCCCACCGACACCAACAATGGGGCCCTACCCCTCCCACCGACACCAACAACGGGGCCCTATCCCTCCCACCGACACCAACAACGGGGCCCTATCCCTCCCACCGACACCAACAACGGGGCCCTATCCCTCCCACCGACACCAACAACGGGGCCCTATCCCTCCCACCGACACCAACAACGGGGCCCTATCCCTCCCACCGACACCAACAACGGGGCCCTATCCCTCCCACCGACACCAACAACGGGGCCCTATCCCTCCCACCGACACCAACAACGGGGCCCTATCCCTCCCACCGACACCAACAACGGGGCCCTATCCCTCCCACCGACACCAACAACGGGGCCCTATCCCTCCCACCGACACCAACAACGGGGCCCTATCCCTCCCACCGACACCAACAACGGGGCCCTATCCCTCCCACCGACACCAACAACGGGGCCCTATCCCTCCCACCGACACCAACAACGGGCCCTATCCCTCCCACCGACACCAACAACGGGGGCCCTATCCCTCCCACCGACACCAACAACGGGGGCCCTATCCCTCCCACCGACACCAACAACGGGGGCCCTATCCCTCCCACCGACACCAACAACGGGGGCCCTATCCCTCCCACCGACACCAACAACGGGGGCCCTATCCCTCCCACCGACACCAACAACGGGGGCCCTATCCCTCCCACCGACACCAACAACGGGGGCCCTATCCCTCCCACCGACACCAACAACAGGGGCCCTATCCCTCCCACCGACACCAACAACGGGGGCCCTATCCCTCCCACCGACACCAACAACGGGGGCCCTATCCCTCCCACCGACACCAACAACGGGGGCCCTATCCCTCCCACCGACACCAACAACGGGGGCCCTATCCCTCCCACCGACACCAACAACGGGGGCCCTATCCCTCCCACCGACACCAACAACGGGGGCACTATCCCTCCCACCGACACCAACAACGGGGGCCCTATCCCTCCCACCGACACCAACAATGGGACCCTATCCCTCCCACCGACACAAACGGGGCATTGTTTCTCTCACCGACACCAAGGAAGGGGGACTATTCCTCTCACTGACCAGGGTGGATATAAATTAATGATTTAAAAAAAAAAAAATATATATATATATATATATATATATATATATATATATATATATATATATATATATATATATATATATATATGTTTTTTAATCAAATAAATTTTTATAAAATGCTTTAGAAGTAGAAATCTATCTAAAGATAGTTTTCTATTTAAGATACATTAATAATTGAGTTTATTCAGCATGAAATGGAGCTTAGTTATGTAGCATGAGGCTGTATATTCTGCAATATTTACATTTTTGGTAAACTCATTCAATGAATCCAAGCTCTGCAAGCTGCGAAAACATGCACTGCATTGATGCATTCACACAACTTCACAGTAACCATGAGTTCAGGAATTTTCCTTTATCCCATTGTTTTGCAGATCTATGTACACTACAAACTGTATGATAGAATCAGTTCTGACATCGCTGATTTACTAACCCGACAGCTTATTATTCTAAATAGGAAACCTACAATTTGTTTGCAAATACTAAATATTCTAAACTACCAGCAAGAATGAGTCCTTACAGTTAAATAGCACCTGTCATTTCTGATCCATCATGGCAGTGCCTGTTAGCGGGCATCCACTCACCCGCTGCCGCCACGTTCCTCACCTTGTTGTGTCACCGCCCCACATCACCAGCCATCCCATTAAAGTGAATGCGAGTGTTGGCGAGCCAACAGCGGGCGTCAGAGGTGGCGCCAGCAGGCGGGCGTCAGAGGAGGCGCCAGCAGGCGGGCGTCAGAGGAGGCGCCAGCAGGCGGGCGTCAGAGGAGGCGCCAGCAGGCGGGCGTCAGAGGAGGCGCCAGCAGGCGGGCGTCAGAGGAGGCGCCAGCAGGCGGGCGTCAGAGGAGGCGCCAGCAGGCGGGCGTCAGAGGAGGCGCCAGCAGCGGGTCAGAGATGATAGTTGCTCTTTTAAAATGATGATTTAAAATAGAGTGGATTTCAATCAAGCCTTTTTACTAGCGATTTAAATCAAATCCACCCTGCCACTGACACCAACCAAGGGGCACTATTCCTCCCACCGACACCAACAGTGGGGCAATCCTGTTACTAACCTCAACCAAGGGGCACTATTCCTCCCACCGACACCAACAGTGGGGCAATCCTGTTACTAACCTCAACCATGGGGCACTATTTCTCCCCTAACACCAAAGATGCAGTCTCTACTCCAACTGATGCCAGGACAGTTTCTATGCCCAATGGCCACAGTCTGGTTCCCCTAAAGTCTGAAGGACAGCAAACTGGCCTTTTGTTTAGAAAGTTTAGACCCCTACATTATACGATTGGTTAAAAGGAAACCTTTCCATTCCCCAATGTACAGACAAGAAAAGTTTAGAAGCCAGAGAACATTTCTCCTACAATAAAAGAGGTTCAGAATACAGGGAACAATGGTATTTTTCACGACGTGACTTCCTGGCTATCTAAACCAATTTTTTTTCCCCAACTCTGGGTGGTCAAGGGTGTCAACTGGAGAGGGGGCGATCCATCAGCGAGTCGGTGCTTTCCCTGGGTCACCATATAGAACAAACTTCTGTTCTCAGCCTCATCGATTGGTGGTCATCCGCTCCCACAAGCCCATTATGAGGTTGGCACATTGCTAGAGAAGGACTTCCCAAGAGGGGAAAATCCAATGTGTGCCTCCATCATCTGGCTTTGTGCAGTTGGGCAAAGCTGGGAGTTCTGCTGGAAAATATCTACTCACCCAGATCTAAGGGAAGCTAAAAAAGCAAAAAATTGTGAGATTTGCCCAACCAGAAACCAAACAAGAAATGGGACATACCAGCCAAGCTGGACTTTGCGATGCAACTGCCAGAAAGCTCTACCACAGACTGCTTACTTTAAAAGAAACAACATTTACCTGAATCCACCATGATGTCCTCATCATTGCCTGTGCTGTCTTCATCCCGGAACACCACCTGTTTTCCCTGTCGTATGACCGTTCGTTTCCCCAGGTTCACCTCCGTGTACTCAGTCTTTATCTCATCCATGTCGTCAGAGACCATGGTCATGGATGCACTGTCCATACTGTTATTACAGCTCTCCAGCATCGGCTCCTCCATCTCGTGTGGTGGGGACATCTTGAGGTGCTGTGGGGACATCTTGAGGTCCAGTGGGTGGTCTGGGATCGGAGGTGGCATGAGCTCTCCCGGATAGGGGTTCTCCGGCTCCAGTTTTATGACGGTTTTCAGGTACTCCTCCTCCTCCTTCACCATTTGCTGTTCTTTCTTCTTCAGCTTTTTCTTTTTCTTGATTTTGTCAAGCTTTTTCCTTTCCAGGAGGAAACTGCTGAACTTGGAGCGTTTCATCATGGAAGGATAGGAGCGTTCATGTTTCAGCTCTCCAAAATTTCTTCGTTTTTTGATTGGGAGAGCCTCTGTGCTTGGGATGTCTTGGAACCTGGAGTCCCAGCTGTCGCTGTCCACGGTACTTCCTGTGCTGTTTGGAGGGCTGGACCCGGCTCGGAGTGGAGTCTCCTGGAGAAAGCAATATAAAAAAAAAAAGGGATCATAAATCACCTCAAAAAAGGTAAGGTAGGTGGATCTCTAGACAAATTGGAGAGAGGAAAATCTAGTGTAGCCAGCTTCTTCAATTAAGCTTTGAGAAAAAATAAAAAAAAACCTGGAAGCCGATTGGTTTCTATACGTCGCTGCACCAGATTTTGCACCCTCTAGTTTTAGTAAATCAACCCCAAAAACATTTTAGTGGTTACCAACCTAGGAGGTATAGGTCTCAAATACAGCCCTTGACATCAGCAAAAGGCTGCATATAATATTTAATATATACAATGCTAAGAAGTACTGTGAGAGACCGCAGAAATAAGAGGAAAGGATGGTCAGAGAGTGTGGACGTGCTATAGGTTTGGTTGGAGACTAGAAACCCAAGACAGTGAGAGATTGGAGGAAGTCAAATGAAGACAAATCAATGCTCTCCCTCCCATTATAGGCTGCTGGAGTCTGAGGGCCACACAAGTATAAAAGGACCGCATATGACCCTCAAGCTGCAGGTTTTGTATAATTATGCTCATCCAAATTTGTGATGAACGTTTGGTGAAGATACTTTTTTGTTCCACCACGACTGCGCCCCTGTGCACACAGCCAGCTCTTTAAAGTCATGGTTTTAGAAATTTGGTCCGGAGGAACTTGAGAACAGCCCTGACCTGAACCTTTCTGTTGGCCGGGGACAAAACATATTAGAGGGAGGATCCTGGGTGGAATGTCTTTGGTTTTGCTAAACAAGGTTGGTTTTACCCCCCGAACGTGGTGTGCAGCTCCAGCTCAACTCTACCGAACACCTATGGAATGAATCAGAGCCCCCATTAAGGAGCCAGGTCTTCTCATCAAACATCAGCAACTGACCTCAAAAAATATATATATATTTTGGCTGAATGTGGAAAGCCTTTGGTGTGGAGAATCATGGATCAACTGCATAAAGCCCTGGCCTTAACCCTACTGAACAGCTTTGGAATGCCCATTAAGAAGCCACGTCTTCTCATCCATCAGTACCTGTAATGGGATGTCCAAAAAACTGGTATGTGTGTGTTGATTAATGTTTATGTAAAACATTTAAAAAAAAAAAAAAAATTATAAAATTCCCTTTAAAACCTTAATCTGTCATAATTAAAGCCCAAATATTTTGGCGCTTTGATTTCTAAGACACTTTGTCCAGGAATATTTTTTTCTGAAGTTCTGCTTTTGGATAATGAAACAAACATTTCCCGATGTCGGGCTGCTAATACAGGCAAGATTTCCCTGGTGGGATCATTCCCGATGTTGGAGGATTGCATTCAGCTCCACCGTCTGCCAGAAGGGGAGGTTCAACCGCACAATTCAATTTTTTTTTTCTCCCTTAATTTATGTAGAAATACAAGAGGGCCCCCCCCCCATTCATCGTCTCACTCCTTCACACCTCATAGAGGATTCATAGTCCTCTGATAAGAAGCAAAGCAGCCATGAAAATGGGAAGCCACCTGATGACTGTCATAGGGTGCAGGCATAGTCTATGATTGCTTGGGTATCAAAATGGATCATAAAAAGACTGTTGGACCAAAAAATAAATTCTTTGCATGAAGGACTGAGAAAAACTACCCTTTACAAAATCTCCTAGGGATGTCCACATATCACAATCTGGACATTCTCCTTTAGATCAAGAAGGGTAATCCATGGTCACCCCAACTGAAAGTGATGGAAAATTCAAAATACTGTTTTGTTACCAGAACAGAAATAGAGGTGAAATCCAATAATAGGGAAGCTTGTTCTGATGACAAGCAAGACCCCAGTGCCCAACCTGCGGCCCTTTGGCATTTTTTTGTGTGACCCTCGCGTCCTCGAAGCCACTAATCCGTGTTTCCCTATTGCTCTGTTAGATCAGTGATTTCTAACAGTCTCATGTGATATGTCCACAGCCCGAATCACGCGCCCAGCCTCTGACCATCTCCCGAATCACGCGCCCAGCCTCTGACCATCTCCCGAATCCCGCGCCCAGCCTCTGACCATCTCCCGAATCCCGCGCCCAGCCTCTGACCATCTCCCGAATCCCGCGCCCAGCCTCTGACCATCTCCCGAATCCCGCGCCCAGCCTCTGACCATCTCCCGAATCCCGCGCCCAGCCTCTGACCATCTCCCGAATCACGCGCCCAGCCTCTGACCATCTCCCGAATCACGCGCCCAGCCTCTGACCATCTCCCGAATCACGCGCCCAGCCTCTGACCATCTCCCGAATCACGCGCCCAGCCTCTGACCATCTCCCGAATCACGCGCCCAGCCTCTGACCATCTCCCGAATCACGCGCCCAGCCTCTGACCATCTCCCGAATCACGCGCCCAGCCTCTGACCATCTCCCGAATCACGCGCCCAGCCTCTGACCATCTCCCGAAACACGCGCGCAGCCTCTGACCATCTCCCGAATCACGCGCGCAGCCTCTGACCATCTCCCGAATCACGCGCGCAGCCTCTGACCATCTCCCGAATCACGCGCGCAGCCTCTGACCATCTCCCGAATCACGCGCCCAGCCTCTGACCATCTCCCGAATCACGCGCCCAGCCTCTGACCATCTCCCGAATCACGCGCCCAGCCTCTGACCATCTCCCGAATCACGCGCCCAGCCTCTGACCATCTCCCGAATCACGCGCCCAGCCTCTGACCATCTCCCGAATCACGCGCGCAGCCTCTGACCATCTCCCGAATCACGCGCGCAGCCTCTGAATTATATGTACGGCCCATTAGTGATGTTAAGGGCCCCACTTGAGGTCCTCCATATCAATAAAGTTAACCACCACTGATCTAAGAAGATTTATCTTACTTTGGCGAATGTTCTCTCGTTGTGTGTACAGAACAGTGAGTGAATGGAAATCTCAAATGGGACACATAGCCAAAAAATATATATATTTTTTTTTAAAAGGATGGGCTTTAACTAGTCTATACTCTACCCGAAACAGCTAAAATATGACCAAATATACCTGCGTATAAATTGATGGATTGTATGGGAAGACCCTCAAACTACATACAGTGGGTGCTGGTAAATCTAATGGGGGGGGGGGGGCCTCTTGGCCTCCTAATCTGCTCCCTCTCAATGCCCCTTGTGCCAAGTAGCAGATTCCTGTATGGTGGACCTCAGAACAGAAAATACAGCCTATAAGCTACCTCCAAACCAGTGCTTTTAATGTAGCTGGGAGACACACCAAGGCGGTCTTCGTGGATTGTATATGGAATGAACATTTACAAGTACATAAAAATTTTCTGAATGAGAACTTCCTCCCTAATACCAGAGAAACTGCAGATGAAACGGCTTGCATAGTATTACAGATCAGACACGGGTGGAGAAAGAGGAAACAGATTTGTCTGTCGACATTATTCACGTTAACCCGCTAAAGCACATTACAGGGACAATTCCTCTACTGAACATCCGGCCTCAGGACTGAAGCGAGAGAGCGAGAGCGAGAGCGAGCGCGCGAGAGAGAGAGAGCGAGAGCGAGAGCAAGCGCGCGAGAGAGAGAGAGCGCGAGAGAGAGAGAGAGCGCGAGAGAGAGAGAGCGCGAGAGAGAGAGAGCGCGAGAGAGAGAGCGCGAGAGAGAGAGAGCGCGAGAGAGAGAGCGCGAGAGAGAGAGCGCGAGAGAGAGAGCGCGAGAGAGAGAGCGCGAGAGAGAGAGCGCGCGAGAGAGAGCGCGCGAGCGGCGCCCGAAACCAAACCTTCACCTCTCAAGACCCGTGAGTGCCACCCTTTCGGACTATATGTACTACAGGGCTTTGCTGAGCACCCCAATACCACTTTTTTCTCTCGGATATGTGTACAGTGGCAACCACTGTATTATACAGATAGAGATAGATATCTATCTAATAAAATCTAGCCTCTGGGGCCCTACATGTTTACAGCTTTGTGTCATATGATGCCGCTTGATCACCCATCCCCCATCCCCGATATGTGAAGAGCCACAGATAATCCAATCAGCAGCGAAGTAATTGCATCAACGTTACACAGCCACGTCACCGCAGAAGAATGTCAATGGCGACTATATTACAACTCTACTGTATTTCTTTCTGCAAGACAGATAAGAGACGGCTCAACTTACTGTTACACCACACAGGTGTGTTTAAAGCGAACCTGTGACCTACACTACACTGACAGGTGCTGCTCAACGCCCCCCCCCCCTCCCAGGTCCTCCTAAGGCCGCGTACACACGCGGGGACTGTTCGCTCAACTTTGTCCGTCAAACAGTTTCAGCGGACAGTCCGCTCAAAATTAGCATGGATGGACTTGCCCACACACGACGAACGAACAGTCCGCTGAAAGCGTGCGCGATGACGTGAACGGCACGTACGATGGGACTAGAAAACGACGTCCAATACACTGCAATGCAAACTTCGGCGTGTAAATCCTTTCTGAGCATGTGCGGAACTTAGTTTGACGAACAAGCCTACACACGAGGGGACTGTTCGCTGAAACAAAGTTTCAGCGGACAGTTTTTCGGAATTTCCGAAAAACTTTGTTCAGCAGACTGTCCGCTGAAAGCCCACACACGAGCGGACTGTCCGCCGAAACACTGTTCAGCGGACAAAGTTGAGCGAACAGTCCCCGCGTGTGTACGCGGCCTAAGTAGCAATTGTTTGGAGTGCAGAGCTTCCCCCCCAGTTCTAGACAACTAATGGAAAAGGGAAACATCCTGGAAGTCGCACATCTCTGCAAAACCCTGTAAGGTGGTGTATGACAGCCATAGCCTGGGCTCCAACTAGGCCACGCCCCCAACTCCTCTTACTCCTCCCACAGAGCTTAGTCATGACACTCCATGGGCGGAGTGAAACGCTTTGGGGGCGTTGCCTGGGAGGCCATAATACACTTTCCTATGAGGTTTTTGCAGAGATGTCGACTTCCAGGATTTGTCCCGTTCCCCCCGTTATCATGGCCAAAGCTCCAGCCTTTCCCTATTCTCAGGATGCTCCGGTCATGTAATCTCTGCAGTGGAAGAGAAGAGTTCTGACAACGGCTAGTAATGCCTGAGCGGAAATATGTCACCCATAGGCCTACTATGAGGTATCTACAGTCGGCTGTCCCTCCTCTCCCCTGAAGCTGCTAGTCATGTGACTGGACCCATAGCGAACTGAGAATAGGTAGAAGTATCCTTAGAATAGCGGTTGGGGGGGGGGGGGGCAGATCTGAGATTAGATCGCTCTAGCTTGGAATTCCACTTTAGTGGTGCGCTCAGACACATCCCAGAAGAGTCAGAGCTTTGGCTGCCGCTATATATCCAGCGGTGGCGTGCACGCCTCCCAACTTTTTGAAATGGGAATGAGGGACACCTATCAGAAAAAGTATGCAGGCATAGGACACACCCCTTGCCACGCCCCCTTAAAGGAGAATTGTACAAAAAAACAAGATGGGTTAAACCCACAAGTGCTTTTTTACTACTATTCCTTTATATTGTCTTTTGGAATTTGCAAATGCACCAATTTAGGACTCGGATGAAAGGTTTAGCACTGGAAAACCCTTTTTGATAGATAAAAAGTGCATTTTATATACAACTATAAAAATCAGACCAAAATGAGGGACAGGCGAGGAGGAATGAGAGACATTGCTCCAAATCAGGGACAGTTGGGAGCAATGGTTGCTTAGTGTGCCGTATGGTCCATATCCTGCTTGCTTCAAAGAGAACCTGTTACAGTATTTTAAGTAGAGCATGGATTGATCCAATAAAAAATGTTAGTTCACCGTTACAGAAAACGAAAGGGTGAAGTACCATGGTACAGATCCCCCACCCCCAGCTCCCTGGTCCCCCCTGTACTTACCTCTGGTGATCCTGGCTCCTGCAGCCAGCGCAGTGGTCCAGGGATTTAAAATCCCCACATTTCTTCATGCTGCACTTCGGAAAAACGGGTCAGAGCGATTCCGATTGGTCAGCGCCATCACAGTGAACTTCTCTGGTCCATCATGGAAGCACAGAGGAGACAGATAGGAGTGGGGAATTTATTCACGACCGCTGGAGTGGCCGCGGGAGAGACCTGCGACAGCTCAGGGATCACCGGAGGCAAGTAAAAACGGGAAATGGGGCGAAGAGGTGGCTGTATGGTGTTACTAGGGTTGCACCGATACTAGTACTTGTGCAAATGCACCGATACCTGAAACCGATACTTTCAGGCTCGGTTCTTTGTGGGTCTCCCCTGTGTTAAAGAAGTCCGGTAATTGGAGCCGTCAAAAAAAAAAAAAAAAAAAAAAAAAAGCAACATTGCTCAGCAGCTGAAACACTAAAATAAAAAGAAACATTGTTTCTTTTTGTATCTTTCTGTTTCTTCATCCTCTAATCAGCCTTAATTAACTTCCTATTCTCCTCCATTTAATTTTCCTGCTTCTTTTTTTGTTCACGTCTATTTTATGAACGATAAAAAATTAAAAAATTTTTTTTTTTGTTTGCTTTGTTAGTGAATATTTTTACACATATATATTAACATATTTACACATTTCACTTTGAAAAAGCAAAAAAATTAAAAATTAATAAAACGGTAGGTATCGGTAACACTTAGGGATGCACCAATACCTTTTTTATTTTTTTACGAGTACCTTTTTTATACGTATCCTTTATTTTTTTTGTTTGAATTTTTTTTTTCCTTGGTACTCGCCAATAGCGAGTACCAAGAAAAAAATAAATAAAAAAAAAAAAAAAATTTATAAAGGATACGTATAAAAAAAGGTACTCGTAAAAAAATAAAAAATAAAGTATTGGTGCATCCCTAAGTGTTACATTTTTTTCCTGCAGAGGTAAACTAACCCTTTAATGTTCTCCATGACGCCCATCCCCCAATATGAGCTCAGAGTTTCAAAGCAAAGCTCATTTTGCAGCAGCAGAATTCAAATATCTTCATAATACACATCGGGGGGTACTTTCTTCTACACATAAAACATATTCTGCTATTGTGTGCTGACGGTGTAATAATGTTGTACATGTACTAATGTTGGCAATAAAGCTTGATGAAGACAGCCCCGAGCGGCCATCTTTGGGAAGGACCGCAGACGCACAACAGTAGCTTACCTCTTCGGGGTACGGTATGTAGCCGGCATAGGCCAAGACAAACGTACAGAACTTATTGAAATCCTCCACCGTCCTCCTCCGCTGGTAGTTTGGCGTCCCGTCCTGAAGAGGAAACAAAAAAGTCACACGGTGAGTCCCAGCTCTATGGAGGATGACCCCCCCCGACCTCACAGAACTAATTCATATTCTGCCGCTCTGCTGGCACACACACTGGGGGGGGGGGGGGAGATTTACTAAAAGTGGAGAGTGCA
Organism: Lithobates pipiens; assembly: GCF_037356315.1. NCBI lineage: Eukaryota > Metazoa > Chordata > Amphibia > Anura > Ranidae > Lithobates > Lithobates pipiens. Next base: position 218,015,693 of record NW_027507788.1, read on the forward strand.
AAATCTGGTGCAGCTGTGAACGATAGCCAATCAGCTTCCAGTTTTTTTTTTTTTTGTCAAAGCTTAATGGAACAAGGCTGAAGCCGATTGGCTCTCATGCCGAGCTGCACCAGATTTTGCACTCCAGTTTTAGTACATGAACCCCAATCTGTGCCGAGACAAATAAAAATCATGAACAGGAAATGAAAGTAGAAAACAAGACATCTGTATAGGTATAAATATCAGGGAAGACAATAAACGCCCCAATCCCCCCCCCCTCTACAGCAACAAACTCCCACAATACTGAACACCCTCACATTCTGGGACCCCCCACCAAAGTGATTTCCACAATGTGACATGCGGTGTTCTCTGGACACAGATCTGTGTAAATGTATCTGCAGGTCGGACCGATGCTTTGTGAAATGCCGAATTCAGAAGTTGTGAAACTCAAACTGGTTGTCTTGTTTCGTACGCAGTACATGAGACCGGCCACATGGGGGAGCCAATGAGTACTTGTAGGAAATACAGAGAGTGTGAGTGTGTTCAACAGTTAACCGTTTCAGTACCATCAGCTGAAAGATTTCTTCCATTACTCTGCTCCCCCCTCCCCCTCTTCCCTATAGAGGAGGGACAGAAAAACACACATGATAATTACAATGACCCAAACACAGCGGGTGTACAGACCCGGGAACTTAGCACAGGAATGGTGGGAACCCCTCATAATGGGCACAGCGGGTGTACAGACCCGGGAACTCAGCCCAGGAATGGTGGGAACCCCTCATAATGGGCACAGCGGGTGTACAGACCCGGGAACTCAGCCCAGGAATGGTGGGAACCCCTCATAATGGGCACAGCGGGTGTACAGACCTGGGAACTTAGCACAGGAATGGTGGGAACCCCTCATAATGGGCACAGCGGGTGTACAGACCTGGGAACTCAGCACAGGGATGGGGGGAACCCCTCATAATGGGCACAGCGGGTGTACAGACCCAGGGAACTCAGCACAGGGATGGGGGGAACCCCTCATAATGGGCACAGCGGGTGTACAGACCTGGGAACTCAGCACAGGGATGGGGGGAACCCCTCATAATGGGCACAGCGGGTGTACAGACCCAGGAACTCAGTACAGGGATGGTGGGAACCCCTCATAATGGGCACAGCGGGTGTACAGACCCAGACACTCAGCACAGGAATGGTGGGAACCCCTCATAATGGGCACAGCGGGTGTACAGACCCAGACACTCAGCACAGGGATGGTGGGAACCCCTCATAATGGGCACAGCGGGTGTACAGACCCGGGAACTCAGCACAGGGATGGTGGGAACCCTTCATAATGGGCACAGCGGGTGTACAGACCCGGGAACTCAGCACAGGGATGGTGGGAACCCCTCATAATGGGCACAGCGGGTGTATAGACCCGGGAACTCAGCACAGGGATGGTGGGAACCCCTCATAATGGGCACAGCGGGTGTACAGACCCGGGAACTCAGCACAGGGATGATGGGAACCCCTCATAATGGGCACAGCGGGTGTACAGACCCGGGAACTCAGTACAGGGATGGTGGGAACCCCTCATAATGGGCACAGCGGGTGTACAGACCCAGGAACTCAGCACAGGGATGGTGGGAACCCCTCATAATGGGCACAGCGGGTGTACAGACCCGGGAACTCAGCACAGGGATGGTGGGAACCCCTCATAATGGGCACAGCGGGTGTACAGACCCAGGAACTCAGCACAGGGATGGTGGGAACCCCTCAATGGTATATGATCCTATATGTATCTCAGGACACATGAAAACCAGTAGTATGAGCAATCGAATAGCCGATTATAGTAATTGTATGATCAATGGAAAGAGTTAAAAAAAAAAAAACACAATGCAGTAAACAAGCGCTGACATACTAATTAAGCACATAAGACAACTGCGCCCTCATTACCATATGAATGTATTGCAGCGCTCGGCACACGACGACAACAACCACAGTGATCAGCGCTCCACAGAGCCCCTTGTGGTTAAACCTGGAAGTACAGAGGATGAAACAAGCCAGACAAGAACTACTCCCCACCACCTGTGAGCTCCAGTCCAGTGACGGTGCCTAGGCTGAGATGGTGTCAGCAGTCTGCTGCAGGCAGGAGGAAGAATTTCACCCCTCCCCCAGCGATCGCTCAGATTGTACATTGTAACTTTGTATCAAGTCACGAGTTGAGAGACGACAGCAGGGGCTGAGCTGCGTCAGACGTTTCTGATCACAGCCAAGAACTGCGCAGGCAGCGGGGTTTATGCGATTGCGTTACCTCTGTCCAGCAAGTAGATCTTCACCCTGAATGATACCTGAACAAAGATGGCGCAGATGAAGGTGTTGTCAGGAGGGAATAAAAACCTGGAAGCACACCAATATGGATGGATTCACACCGATGTGTTTGGTGCACCATAGTAATATTGTGGCACCCCGACATCTCAATGCATGGCAATGCCCTACAACGTACTGTGGTGCGTTATTAAACCACAAAGATGGTGGAGTTTATTCCTGGATTGCGCCAGGGGGGCATCACTGGACGGCGCCAGGAGCGAGGGGGGTGGCATCACTGGACGGCGCCAGGAGCGAGGGGGGTGGCATCACTGAACCGCGCCAGGAGCGAGGGGGGTGGCATCACTGAACCGCGCCAGGAGCGAGGGGGGTGGCATCACTGAACCGCGCCAGGAGCGAGGGGGGTGGCATCACTGAACCGCGTCAGGAGGGGGGGGGTATCACTGGACCGCACCAGGAGGGGGGGGGGTATCACTGGACCGCACCAGGAGGGGGGGGGGTATCACTGGACCGCACCAGGAGGGGGGGGGTATCACTGGACCGCGCCAGGAGGGGGGGGGGTATCACTGGACCGCGCCAGGAGGGGGGTGTATCACTGGACCGCGCCAGGAGGGGGGGTATCACTGGACCGCGCCAGGAGGGGGGGTATCACTGGACCGCGCCAGGAGGGGGGGTATCACTGGACCGCGCCAGGAGGGGGGGTATCACTGGACCGCGCCAGGAGGGGGGGGGGTATCACTGGACCGCGCCAGGAGGTTTACTATCGGGTAGTGCCAGGGAGCACTACTTGGGCTGTGTACGGCAATGTTGTAGTGGTTCTGTATGCAAGATGAACTCTTTGATCTTTGCCTGAGGCCATAACTGTTTTGCTGAGGGGTGGGGGGGGGGTGATATTTGTGGTTGTGAAGGTAAAGCTCTGATAAATACAGGCAATACCCCCCCCCCCCCCCCACACACTCATGAACACGCGGCCGCTCACCAAGACATTTACACACAATTCCTGCCCGCTCTCCTTCCCCGGGATGCTCCTGGATTTGCATGTCTAAGCCGGGCAGTTTACAATACACAAGAGACAACCCTGATTTGAATACGTCTCAATGGGGACAAAGCTGAGGCTTCAACAAAATGGCTGAACACAGCAGGAGGCCATCACCAGAGGACTACAACTACATGGCAGCACTTTGAATGCAAACAAAAAAAAAAAATCTAAATTGAGATTTTTCAATCAGAGTTCCTAGCTCCGCCCACTATATTTAGAAAAGACAATAGAGCAACCTTCTTAACATGGACAAACCCTTAAAATAACTTTCCCGTCTAAGAGAACCAATGCCAACAATTATATCTGCATCTCATAGTCGATCGCTCCAGTGTGTTGGAGGGAGGTCATGCCTGCATGTCCGAACACCCTCTGATATTTGCACCATTGGAAATCCAAAAGGGGGGCCAGAGGCATCCTCGCCATCCAATCATCTCACAGGGGTCCAAGGCTCCGCCACCAACATGAATGCCCAGGAGGAACCAGCACTCGGGCCATGCAGAGGTGGGAGATGCACTCACTGGAGTCTCTGGACAGTCCTTTGTATATCTTAGCAGAAAACAAAAGCAACTGGATACGTTTTTCCAACCACTTTCACCCCAATATCTGTAAATGTCTGGATTGGATGGGTCGTGCCTATGGGCACCGGTAAGATTTTACCCGGGTCACAGGAAATCTGATGGCATGGGGGGAGGGGGGCAACCAAGATGTGAAAGGGGAATTTCTGATGCAAAGAGCAGTGGACTTCTTTCTGGCCAATGAATATTTGGATAAAATACAATGTGGTCTTCATACTGAAAAGATTGGAGACCCCCAGACCTAGACAAAGAGCATTGGGGGAGGAACCCCGATTCAAGGGTAACGTCAGAATTTTTCCTCAGGAGTCTGTACTGGGGGGGGGGGGGTGTGTTTATACTGGGGAAGTATGTACTGGGAGGGGTGTCTGTATTGATGGTTTTGTACTGGGGGGGACTGTACTGAGGAGTCTCTGTACTGGGGGAGTATGTACTGATGGTTTTGTACTGGGGGGGGGGGGGTCTCTACACTGGGGGAGTATGTACTGATGGTTTTGTACTTGGAGGGGGGTCTCTACTGAGGAGTCTCTACACTGGGGGGAGTATATGTATGTACTTGGGAGGGGTGTCTGTATTGATGGTTTTGTACTGGGAGGGTCTCTACTGAGGAGTCTATACTGGGGGAGTATGTACTAGGAAGGGGTGTTTGTATTGATGGTGTTGTACGGGGGGGGGGGGGGGGGGGGGGTCTCTGTACTGGGGGGTCTCTGTACTGAGGAGTCTCTGTATTGGGGGAATATGTACTGATGGTTCTGTACTGGGGGGGGGTCTCTACTGAGTAGTCTCTGTACTGGGGGAGTATGTACTGATGGTTTTGTACTGGGGGGGGGGTCTCTACTGAGGAGTCTCTACACTGGGAGAGTATGTATGTACTTGGGGGGGTCTCTACTGAGGAGTCTATACTGGGGGAGTATGTACTAGGAAGGGGTGTTTGTATTGATGGTGTTGTACGGGGGGGGGGGGTCTCTGTACTGAGGAGTCTCTGTATTGGGGGAATATGTACTGATGGTTCTGTACTGGGGGGGGGTCTCTACTGAGTAGTCTCTGTACTGGGGGAGTATGTACTGATGGTTTTGTACTTGGAGGGGGGTCTCTACTGAGGAGTCTCTACACTGGGGGGAGTATATGTATGTACTTGGGAGGGGTGTCTGTATTGATGGTTTTGTACTGGGAGGGTCTCTACTGAGGAGTCTATACTGGGGGAGTATGTACTAGGAAGGGGTGTTTGTATTGATGGTGTTGTACTGGGGGGGGGGGGGGGGGGTTCTCTGTACTGAAGAGTCTCTGTACTGGGGGAGTATGCACTGATTGTTTTGTACTGGGGGGGGGTGTCTCTACTGAGGAGTCTATACTGGGGGAGTATGTACTAGGAAGGGGTGTTTGTATTGATGGTGTTGTACTGGGGGGGGGGGGGGGTTCTCTGTACTGGGGGAGTATGCACTGATGGTTTTGTACTTGGGGGGGGGGGGGGGGAGGGTGTCTCTACTGAGGAGTCTCTACACTGGGGGAGTATGTATGTACTTGGGAGGGGTGTCTGTATTGATGGTTTTGTACTGGGGGAGAGGGGTGTATGTACTGGGGAGGTCTTTATTGAAGGGGGGGGACCCTGCCCTATACAAAAAGCAGTGCAGGAGGAAGCCCACTTCAAGGGTAACTTCAGATTTTTATTCCCCCTGGGGTTCAGCTGTATTGGGGATTGTGTACTGGGGGGGGGGGGGGGTCTGTATGTACTAGGGTAGGCCTTTCAGATTATTTTGTACTGGGGGAAGGGGGTTGTATATACTGGGGAGGCCTGTACTGAGTGCAGGAACCCCACTTTAATGGTAAATACATATTTCCCCCTGGTGTTCTGCTGTACTGGGCGTGGGGGGTCTGTACTAATCGGTCTTCACTGGGGTGGAGGGGGGTCTTTGAGGGATCTGTACTAAGTGGGGGGTCAGTTATGTAGTGAGGAGCCTGTATTGGTGGGCAGGTTCCTTTTTTTTTTTTGCTGTCAGGAGCGTCTGTACTGGGGGGGGGGGGGGGGGTTAGGGATGTTATTGGAGATCTATCCTGTTGTACATATGGACTTGGGGAAGGAGGGGCCCCATAAACTTACAAACATCAAACTACCCACAACTATCGCATGGTCAGCCCTACAGATCGAGCAGTAATATATATTATGGCGTTCGTTAGTCTAAATCTACAAGCGACGGGCAAATTAGCAAAAAAATAAACATAATAATAAAAAAATAAAAAAGAACTTTTTAGCTTCAGGAGATTCAGCCATGAACCGAGTGACTCGACCACAATGACCCCCCCTGCGGCGATCTGCTAATAATACCCGAATCCATCGCTTACGCACATGATGAAAGTGCAATTAAAGGCTTCTGTCTACAGTTCTACCCCCCCCCCCCCCCCCCCCCGATTATGTTTATTGGCCCTCTGACCGTAACTGGGTGTGCATAGAGCTGAGCGAGGACCACAAGAATGGCACCATTGTGACACGGCTACACAATAAAAGCCCCTTCATTCCTCAAGACCCCCACATCAGCCAAACTAGATTAATGCCCAGAGACAAAAACAAGAAGGAGGGAGGAGAGGGGGGGGGGGGGGGGGTCAGATGATCGGCTACCTTAAGACCCCTTAAGAGGGACATAAACAAGGCTACTTCGGCTGCTCTTCAATGGCAACGATTGGCCTGACAACGAGGGGGGACAACAAAGGAAATATAAAGAGTTCCCAGGATAAAGAGACTTATGGCGATGAAATTCTCTCTGTAGGACTAATTTAACACAAGAGGGATCACGGGGGAGGGGGGGGGGGGACTCGTGCATGTTGGATCTTATATACTGAAAGATCTCCGACACACAGATTGGTCCTTGTTTGCCAAGAGTGCCTCCCCCCGCCAGGGAGGGGGGGTGGGGGTTCCCTAATATACCGCATGCTGGAACACCTATACCACTCACTACCAATGCTTTCTGATTCCTTAGGCTGCTTTCACACCTTTGCCCTGTGCAAATACACATGTTACCCGTTGCACCAGCTTTTCAAAAAAACTACGTACATCTTTTTGGGCATTTTAATGCGTTAGTAAGACCCAATGATTGGGGCGCCGCAACGCAATATACATGACCGTCAATGCGCTGTGTTGTTAACGCACGCCGTGTTAGCCTGTCCATTTATCGGGAGAGGTCAGATTGGTCACACCAGTACTGAAAGCACAATGCAGTTCTAGACAGACGGGGCTGATGTTCCCCATAGACCTGAGATGTAAAGTGAGCCGAACAGCAAGGCACCTAGGTCCGCCCCCTTTTTTTTTTTTTTTTTTTTTTTTAAATACGCCTTGTATTTTTATCATATGCATTTAGATTAAGAGGTTATGCTATATTGATTTGTTTTTCCGTTTGCATTTTGGCAGATGGGTAAATAACATTTGCATGCATTTTCAGTGCCGTCGGGATCTGAGGGACCTCCATGGTTGGCTTGAAACCGACTCGAAAATGGTTGGTCTAAAAATCACAGTGCGCGAGGGACCGGGACCCTCTGTTAGATCAACCTATGGCGGAGCCAGAGGAGCTATGGACCCCCAACAAATGAAAGAACTACAAGTCCCAAGCATTGTGACGCTAGGCTTTGTAGGTCCTGCACCTCAATAGCTTCAACCTTCTAGAACAATCAAATATTAGATACAAAGACTATGCTACTTTACCTCTCCCTTCTAAAGAGAATAGATACCAGTCTAGGGCTGGGATCTCCAAACTGTGGGCAAGGGGCCGAATCTGTGGCCTTTTGCCTGCCCTTATCCAGCCCTCTTCCTTCAACTGATTTCAAACCAGAGGGTCACCATTTCTCCCACCGCTACCAACAATGGGGGCACCATTTCTCCCACCGATGGGGGCACCATTTCTCCCACCGATGGGGGCACCATTTCTCCCACCGATGGGGGCACCATTTCTCCCACCGCTACCAACAATGGGGGCACCATTTCTCCCACCGCTACCAACGATGGGGGCACCATTTCTCCCACCGATGGGGGCACCATTTCTCCCACCGATGGGGGCACCATTTCTCCCAACGATACCAACGATGGGGGGCACCATTTCTCCCACCGATACCAACGATGGGGGCACCATTTCTCCCACCGATACCAACGATGGGGGCACCATTTCTCCCACCGATACCAACGACGGGGGGCACCATTTCTCCCACTGACACCAATAATGCAACACTAGTCCTCCCACTGATACCAAAAATGGGGCACTATTCCTTCCACTGACACCAATAATGCAGCGCTATTCCTCCCACTAATACCAACGATGGGGCACTAGTCCCCCTACTAAACCCAACAATGGGGTTCAATTTCATCCACCAATACCAATGATGGGTCACTATTCCTCCCACTAAAACCAACAATGGGGCACTCCTCCTACTGATACCAATGATGAGGCATAGTTTACCTCCCCAATAATATTGGGGAATTTTCTACTCCACACTGGCCGAAATCTGGCCCCCCTAAAGCCTGAAAGACAGTAAACTGGCCCTTTGTTTGGAAACCCCTGGTCTAGGATTGTGAGCTAAAGGGAGACCCAAAATATTCCCTTATGGGTGGGCTTTTAAAAAAGGAACAGACCCAGCTACTGGCTTCTTGAAAACCACAATATCATACCCAGTTTCCATTTGAAGTCTCACTCCTCCTGCTGCATTCACAGGTGTGTAATAAATGAGAAGGCTCTGGAGACATTTAAAAAAAAAAAAAAAAAAAAAAGGGGGGGCCTCGTATTTGTAGCAGCAACTGGGAAGTCAGGAGCAGGGAGGTAAACTCGTAGTTCCTCGGGAGGTAAATGGGAGCACGGCACGATAGGAGATACCCCCTGCAGCAGTCTGCTTTGCCAAGCAAAGCCTCGTCACGCGCCCCAATCTGCCGATATAGAAATGTTACTCTAAGACGGGCTGACCAGTGAGGCTTGGCCATCTGTTACTACCAATCCGAGAAAGGATCTACAGTCCCTGGAATGCTGGAACCTGCAGTTCCTCTGGGGCTAAACGGATCACGGGGTGATGAGAGAGCGAGAGAGATACCCCTGCGGCAGCTGGCTCCGCCGAGCGAGCCGCGTCACACGCCCCCGACACCAAAGACCTTGCCAGGACAGGACTCCTCTGGCCATCTGGACGACGTCTGGAGTGCCTCTTCCCACTCCATGTAGACGAGACGTTCCACTCAACATACACACAATACCGACGGCGCATATTGCTGCAGTCGCCAACGCAGGAGGTACCCACACCGAACGTCAAATCCATATTAAGTTTGATTTATGATCATTTCCTCCTATTAAATCTCCAATAAACACAATACGCTCTTAAAAAAAAGAAAAAAAACACAAATCGAAGAAAACAATATTAAGCAAAGTCACCGACGCTTACACTTCAGCCCGATCAGTCTGCAAATAACCAGTTGCTAGGGGTAACCCCACTTTACACCCCCCCCCCCCCTTCCCAGAATAAGGCTCTCCGAACGTCATAAAAGGCGATCAACGCCACAGTTCGAACAACCGGCGCAAAATAAATCAAGATCCACCCGCGCCGAGTGAGTCACCCCGGATTAACCATTTCACCGCCAAAGACGCGAGCCCATCACCCCCCCCCCCGGCACAGGAAGGGCCGGGGTAAAAGTGGAAAGGTGCAGCTTTTGCATACACAGCAAGCACTGGGACTGCAGCCCTAAAGGGACACCCATAGCCCCAGTGACACAGTGGGAGGGGCCGAGAGGAAAGCCCCAAGTGGGAGGAGCTAGCAATGACTGACGGTTAACCCTGAAAAAGCCAAGAGCAAGGTTTTTTTTTTTTTTTTCGTATTGCACAGCACTGGAAAGGGTGGTGGGGGGGAGGGGGCGAGCGAATGAACGATCTGCACCCTGCATGGTAAAGCAACGCCCAGGGGATCGCGGGATGATCGGGCGACGGATTGCAAAAGATTTTTTTTTTCATAGTCAGGTTTTATATAGAAGGCAGAGTCCTATATATGATCTCTTTTACACTGCAGAGCCCAGGGACCCCCACCACGTCTCCCACCCACAGACAGGATCGAGGGACGATCTGCGACAGATTTCAACGTCGTAAAAAAAAAAAAAAGGTTTCAAAGACGTTGGGTTTTATATAGAATCCCTGTACACTGCAGAGCGCAGGGACCCCCCCCCCCACGTCTCGGTCACTTTGTAACAATCACCCACAGACAGGGGGGGGGGGGGGGGGGACAATCGGCGACTGATTGCAAAAGGTTTTATAGCCGACGGGTTTTATATAGAATCCCTGTACACTGCAGAGCGCAGGGACCCCCCACCCCCCCACGTCTCGGTCACTTTGTAACAATCACCCACAGACAGCGGGGTAGAGTGACGATCGGCCACTGATTGCAAAGGGTTTTATAGTCGTCGGGTTTCATATAGAACCCCTTTACACCGCAGAGCCCGCGTCTCGGTCACTATGTAACAATCAAATCACCCACAGACAGGGGATCAAACCCCCCACCCTCAACCGATACAATGTATCTACACAACTCCTCCTCCTGACACAAAATAACCATTTGAAGGTTGGACTGTAGTTACAATGTTGCAAATGGGGGGGGGGGGTCCATCTGCTTTATAAATCATAAGCTCACTCTTCACTTTGGTGGGGGGAGGGGGGGGGTGTCTAGCAGAGCAGGTCGTTATGATCACAGTAGGATATGAACCCCCCCCCCCCCCCAAATGATCACAAAACATTGTGGGGGGGGGTTACGATCTACGATCTCTCACCCGACCAACATATACTTGTTGGAAGATCACATTAAAAATAAAATAAAAAAGAAAGCTCGTCTGGTGAAGATCAATACCTGGGAGGGCGATGCAGGGTAGGGGGCTAACCCCCTCGTGCCACCCTCTGCCCAAGGTGGCCAAGCTTACCGAGCCAGCCCCCACCCCTCACAAAAGTGATCGCACCCAGGATCTACCCCCCCCCCCCCCCCCCACCACCAACCCAACACCACCAACCACAAACAAAGCCAAATCTATTAGCAATACTAAAAGGGAGTGGGTGTAGTCTGGCTGAGCTGCATACCCCATCCGCCAGCAATTCTCCATAAGCTTGGGTTGATGATCTCTGCATTTTGGGGGGGGGGGGGGTTTGAATTAGCAAATCCCCTTTTAGGTTTTGGGGTTCACGCTGGTTCAACCTCCAAGATCAGCACCTTGGACCTCAACTCAAGACAAGTCAGACCTGAAACTTCCAGGTGGTCAGCAGACCCTTGGGGATCCACTAACGCGAGGGGAGGGGGGGTCCATCCAATGACCCTCCTACCCCCCCCCCCACAATCTACACCCCCCCCCCCCAAATCATGATTGTCAAGGACAACCAGATTTTCCAGCAGCTGTTCGGAGCAAGACTTTGCTCTATAAAGCTAAAACGGGGTAATCCGGATGGGGGTCACCCCCTCGCCCCCCATTAAAGTGGGGTACTGATCGCAGAATTACATTGTATAGCTTAATCGTATTAGAGGGGGGTACATTCCTGAGCACCCTATTCTTTCCTATACACCCCCCAGCAACCCCTGATCACAATCAAGTTAAGCATTTAATATCCACCCAATTGTGGGGGGGTTAATAATGTGCCTTTTACACCCCAAAACCCGAGACGCAGGTCACGCCTCGGAGTCCTGAGCTTGGACTGGATTCAAGATGGTGATCTGTTGTGTGTGCGATCGAGCTGCCAGGCACATACCTGGAGAGCACAATCCTCAGACAATAAAAATGCCTCCAAAGCACCAGATAAAGGGGGGGAGGGGTGGAGGGGGCAGAGGGAAGGATGGGGGGCACCGACACCTGCCCCAGGGGAGGGGGAGGGGGGGGGACGACACTCCAGACCTGCCACCAAATGTACTTTTTTTTTTGTGTGCAAGGACAAGATGGCGTAAGTTGTAATGAGAGATGGGTCAGCCAGCCAGAGAGGGCTGATGTGTTTAGGCAGCTCAGCCATGGGGGAGAAGACAGATCATGGGGGGGGGGGGGGGGGGGGGTACTCAGAGCACATGCTAGATGGGGGGGTAGGAAGGCATGCAGATCAATAGAAAAATAAAAATCAACTTACCTCTGAATCAAAAGTTGAGGTTGATGCGGTATCCATGGCTGGAAGGGAGAGGTCTTTGGGGGGGCTCAGAGATCCAGGGGGGGGACCCCTCTTCGTAAAACGAATCTTGATTGGGGGGGTGATCCAGAAAAGGTGTACGGTTGAGTATATCACTCGATCTCTGTGCTTCAATCTTCTTCTGAAGGCTCCTGGAGAGGTAAGTGGGGGTGGGGGTGGGGGGGGGTCAGGAGGCTGAGGGACCCCCCAACATGGAGGAGGTGGGGCGTAAGAGATCCACTATAGGAGACGATCCAGTCCGTGTGGATGCCAGTGGTGCAATCACTTTTCAAAATATGGGGGGGGGGGGGTTTCTGTCCTCCTGGGGTGGGGGGTCCTGAGCGGGGGAGGAGGGTTAGCACAGGAAGAGACGACCCCTAGGGATGGGGGTGTTGATCCGATGAAGGTGGATGGACTTTAGGGTGATCCTTCCTTCAAGTTTTAGGGTACAGTCCAAAAAAGGAGGTCCGGGGGGGGGGGGTTGGTAAGCCAAAGGAGAGCTGCTGAGTCCTCGAAGGGAGGGTGGTTAGGTGGGGTGATCCAGGACCAGTGCTGATCCAAGGAAGGCGGATGGGGCTTCGAGTTTTGGGGTGCAGTCCTTGTGGAAGGAGGTCCAGAGAGGGTGGGTGGGGGGGGAGCAGCCCAGGAGATCTGCAGGTTCTTTGGTGGAAGGGTGCTGAGATGGGGGAAGGTAATCCAGTACCAGTGATGGTCCAGTGAAGGTGGATGGGCTTTGGGGGTGACCCCCTCTTCGTGTGGTGGGGTGCAGTCCTTTGAAGAAGGTCCAAGAAGGAGGGGGGTGGGGGGGAGACAGCAGCTCAGGAGTGCTGTTGTATCCTGGAAGGGAGGTGATTCAACTAAGGTGGACGGGCTTCGGGGTGACCCCCTCCTCGAGCTTCTCGAAGGAAGTCCAGGGGGAGGGAGGGAGGAGGAATAGCAAGTAGCCCAAGAGATATCTGCTAGATCCTGAAAGGGGGGGGGAGGCAAAGGTCTGGTGGTAGTGGTGGGGGGGGGTGATCCAGTACCAGCGGTGATCCGATGAAGACAGATAAGCTTTAGTGACCCCCCTTCTTCAGTTCTGGGGTGCAGTCCTCATGGAAGAAGGTCTAGGGGGGGGGAGGGGAGGAGACAGCAATGGGTAGTCCAGGAGATCTGCTGGATCCTGAAGGGAGTGTGGGGCGAAGGTCTCCTGGGGGGGGTGATTCAGGACCAGTGGTGATCAAACAAAGGGCTTTGAGGTGACCTCTCCTTGAGTTTTGGGGTTCAGTCCTCTTTTGAAGGCAGTCCAGAGAGGGAAGAGGGGGGGGCAGCTCAAGAGTGCTGTTGGATCCTGGAAGGGAGGGGATCCAGTACCGGCAGTGATCAGAAGATGGTGGATGAGCTTCAGGAGGGAAGAGGGGTTAGATGCCTTCAAGTTTTGGGGTGCAATCTTCTTTGATGGAGGTCCAGAGAGGGGGGGGGGGGGTAGCCTAGGAAATGGCTGACTCCTAGAACGTAGGTCGATCAGGTGGGGGAGGGAAGGCGATCTAGGACCAGTGGTGGCCCGGTGAAGGTGGGTGGACCTTAGGGTGACCCTTCCTTCGGTTTTGGGGTTCAGTCTTCTTTGGAGGAGGTCCAGGGGTAAAGCTCAGCAGTGTCGTTGGATCCTGGAAGGGGGAGGGTGATCCAGGACCAGGGAAGGTGGGTGGACCTTAGGGTGACCTCTCCTTTGGTTTTGGGGTTCAGTCTTCTTTGAAGGAGGTTCTGGGGGTGAAGCCCAGCAGTGCTGTTGGATCCTGGAGGGGGGAAGGGGCGATCCAAGGACCAGTGGTGGTCCGGTGAAGGTGGGTGGACCTTAGGGTGACCCCCTCCTTTGGGTTTTGGGGTTCAGTCTTCTTTGAAGGGGTGGGGGAGCCCAGGTGACCCAGTACCAGAGGTGGGTTGTCTTTGGGTGACCCCTCCTGGAGTTTTAGGGTGCAGTGGGGGGAGGGGAGCCTCTGTTGGCTCCTCTGAGGGGTGTTCCAGTCAGGTGACCCCCTCTTGGAGTTTTGAGGGTTCGGTCCCAGGGGTTGTCAGGTGAGGATCCTCTTCAATCAGCCGCTTCTCTCTCTCAGTCCATGTCCTCGTCCTCCTCCTCCAGCCACCTCGCCCGGCTCTCCTCTCCGGTTACCCCCCCTCTCTCTCACCCTCCTCCCCGGCTCTTGTGACGTCACTGACAATTCGCTTTTGTTAATCTCTCCTCCTCGGCGGGATTGGTCCGCCTCTGGAGGAAATCGCCCGGGGCGGCCGCGCGGAGATTGCCGGGACTTGTAGTCAGCGAGCCGGAGGATACGCCTCTTTTTTCTTTCGTTTCCCTTCAACCAACTTTATTGACAGCGCGCGTTGACGTTGTTCTTTTATTCTTTGCCATCAAAACTTTTTTTTTTTTTTTTTCCATTCACTATAGTCATTTGCCATATAACTCTCAGGGAATTTTTTTTGTTATTTAAAAAGTGATTTTTTTAAGAAAAAAAAAAAGGCATTACTTTTTTTTCTGTCGGGTATGGTCTACGAAGGGTTGTAGAGGAGTTTTAGGCTCTTCGGTGGAAGGGTTTTTGGAATTTTTGGAGCCCTTGGCTTGCGGTAGGTGTAAAAAGATGTCCGCTTGGCGACTTCGGACTGTACGCTTACCGCGGCGGAGTGCGGGGTGTACCAAGATGGCCGCGACGGAACGTCAGTCGTAAGTTCCCCATCAGGGCAAGAGTGTGTGTGGGGGGGCGGGGGCGTGGCCAGGCAGAGGCTCTCCTAGAGGTAGGCGTTACGTGGGCGTGGTTAGACAGTCAGTTATAAGTCCAAACCTCAAGGCAGGAGTCATGTGAGGGGGGGGGGGTGGGCGTGGCTAGACAGTGAGTTATAAGTCCACCCCCTCAGGGTCAGCCCTGGTTGCCATGTGAGGGAAGCCCAGCTATGGTGGGGGAGGGGGGAGAGGCTTGTGTGGCACAGATAAGGATATGCATGGTCAGGCCTTTGCTTTGGAAAGTTTTTGGAGGACTGTCCCTTGAAGGATAAGTTACCACCCGACAATTGAGGGGCCCCATTCACACCCCGGGGGGCAAAACACCTGGCCTTTTTTTAATAATCGCACCCATCGGACACACGTTTTGTAAACGGACGCCAAAACGCTTGACAAACGCATGAAGACACGCAGTTATATAAAAAAATGCAGAAAACGCATCATAAAAAAAAGTAAACGAGCGACTTTGGCGCGTGTCGCACGTACGGCGGGTTATTGGTGCGTGGAAATGCGACCAAAACCACGTGCTGACAAAGTGGCGGCTGTGAGTGGGGACTCGCACAACCCCCGCGTTAGGCTCGCTCTTCGGAGAGCGTGTGGCAGGCGGCCATACAATGCCCGATTTGAACCCCAAACCGCTCGCGTTGCACGCGATTGAGGAGCGGCCCCCTTCACTTGTGCGATTGGGGGGGGTATAATTCCTGCTGTGGCATGTGTAAACCCCCCCCCCCCCCACAGACCCTGCAGCTATAGGGCGTCACGGTTGGAGGGCAGTAAAAGCGCGCCCAACCACAAGGTTTTACCCCCCCCCCATGTGAAGTAGCCCTCAGGTCCTGTTCACATTAGGTGGCTGTTCCAGACACCGCTACAAAAAAGATGACATGCCTTGCTTCTAATGGCGTCTGTCCGCAGCGTCACGTGACGCCATCCACCGCAAAACGCCATTCCAAGGGAACAGATCTGTAATGAGACGTCCCTCGGGAGAAGGTCATAAAGTTCACTGAAGACCCGCGCACCAGCAACTGTGTGTCCCGTGCGCCTCCCTGGGGTGATCGGGGCCTCGGTGTGGGCTGTGTGGGTCGGCATTGATTGATGAGCAGACAGAGAAACAGGGGCGTAAATAGGGGGGGGCCAGCAGGGTCCAAACTCCAACCCCGGAGCATCCTACACAAATGACCAGGAGCAGTCCTTCCCAACCCTCCCCACCACCTAAGTGTCCCCCATTAGACTCCCACTTGCATCAGAGTCCTCCCTTACATCAGGGTCCCCATTAGGGTCCTCCCTCACGTCAGGGTCCCCACCAGAGTCCTCCCTCACGTCAGGGTCCCCACCAGAGTCCTCCCTCACGTCAGGGTCCCCACCAGAGTCCTCCCTCTTGTCAGGGTCCCCACCAGAGTCCTCCCTCTTGTCAGGGTCCCCACCAGAGTCCTCCCTCTTGTCAGGGTCCCCACCAGAGTCCTCCCTCTTGTCAGGGTCCCCACCAGAGTCCTCCCTCTTGTCAGGGTCCCCACCAGAGTCCTCCCTCTTGTCAGGGTCCCCACCAGAGTCCTCCCTCTTGTCAGGGTCCCCACCAGAGTCCTCCCTCACGTCAGGGTCCCCACCAGAGTCCTCCCTCACGTCAGGGTCCCCACCAGAGTCCTCCCTCACGTCAGGGTCCCCACCAGAGTCCTCCCTCACGTCAGGGTCCCCACCAGAGTCCTCCCTCACGTCAGGGTCCCCACCAGAGTCCTCCCTCACGTCAGGATCCCCACCAGAGTCCTCCCTCACGTCAGGGACCCCACCAGAGTCCTCCCTCACATCAGGATCCCCACCAGAGTCCTCCCTCACGTCAGGGTCCCCACCAGAGTCCTCCCTCACGTCAGGGTCCCCACCAGAGTCCTCCCTCACGTCAGGGTCCCCACCAGAGTCCTCCCACACGTCAGGGTCCCCACCAGAGTCCTCCTTCACGTCAGGGTCCTCCATCAGAATCACCCCTCACCTTATGGTCCCCATCAGAATCCTCCCTTATGTCAGGATCCCCATCAGAGTCCTCTTTGGAGTCCTCCCTTACGTCAGGGACCCTATCGGAGTCCTCCCTTACATCAGGTTCCCTGTCAGACTCCTTCCTCTCTTACGTCAGGGTCCCCATCAGAGTCCTCCCTTATGTCAGGGTCCCCATCAGAGTCCTCTTTCACGTCAGAGTCCTCCATCAGAATCATCCCTTACATCAGGGACCCCATCAGAGTCCTCCTTACATCAGGGACGCCATTAGAGCTTCTCCTTACTTCAGGGTCTCCATCAGAATCGCCCTTACAAAGTTTTCTCTTACATCAGAGCCCCTTCATACATAAAAGTCCCACCAGAGTCCTTCCTTACATCAGAAGCCGGCAGAAGGAGGACCAGGTGAGGTAAGTCTCCACCTTAGTAAACATTTTAGTAATTTTTTTTTAAAAGGGCTTTATTATAACTTTAAGGCCGCGTGGTGTTTTTGGTTTTAGCAGTGGGGGGGGCTCCCTCCATTCTATAAATGCACCGAAGAAGGTCAGGCGCCAAATTTTGGCAATGAGCCGCATGCGTTTGTCGTCATGCGTTTTACTGTGCAACAATCCTGGTAGATTTGCATCCCGTTTGAGTTGCTATGAAGAAATAATGGCACCGCAAATGTGTTGCGCGTTTTGACGTGATGCTGAAATCGCAAGCGAAATAGCGCCATTCCGCCCGCAATTCCAAATAAACCGTGACCAGGACCCAAGGCCCCCACACGGAGCGAGGTGCAGTAAAACACACGTTTGGCGTTCCATTATTCTGAATGCGGTGCGATTCTGTTGCAATTGTTGCGCAGCAATCATGGCAAAATTCTTGTTTAAAAAAAAAAAAATCGCTCTAAGCTTGTTGCCTAAAAAGGAGTAGATGGTTATTTTTGGTGACCCATAGGGCGGCCCACTGAAGAAGTGAGGGAGATGCTGTATGCCCGACACGCGTTTTCAGAATTGCATGCAGGGAATACTTTCCCGCAACGCGACATATGAACAGGACCTAATGGAATAAGATACTAATTATAACTCCTTCAGACAGCAAATGGTTACAACTCAACAAATCCTAACAAAAGTTTACAGTGCATTGAAAAAGTATTCATACCCCTTGAACCTTTCCACATTTTGTCATGTTACAACCAAAAACGTGAATGTATTTTATTGGGATTTTATGTGATAGACCAGTGATGGCGAACCTTGGCACTCCAGATGTTTTGGAACTACATTTCCCATGATTCTCCACTACACTGCAGAGGGCATGAGCATCATGGGAAATGTAGTTCCAAAGCATCTGGGGGTGCCAAGGTTCACCATCACTGTGCTAGACCAACACAAAGTGGCACATAATTGTGAAGTGGAAGGAAAATGATAAAAGGTTTTCAAAATCTTTTACAAATAAATATGTGAAAAGTGTGGGGGAGGGGCATTTGTATGGCGCCCCCCCGGAGTCAATACTTTGTACAACCGCCTTTCCCTGCAATTACAGCTGCAAGTCTTTTTGGGGATGAGAGGGACATTTCTGCCCATTCTACTCTGCAAAATATCTCAAGCTCTGTCAGATTGGATGGAGAGCGTCTGTGATCAGCAATTTTCAAGTCTTGCCACAGATTGTCAATGTGATTTAGGTCTGGACTGTGACTGGGCCATTCTAACACATGAATATGCTTTGATCTAAACCATTCCATTGTAGCTCTGGCTGGATGTTTCAGGTCGTTGTCCTGCTGGAAGGTGAACCTCCGCCCCGGTCTCAAGTCTTTTGCAGACTCTAACAGGATTTTTTCTAATGCCGTGTACACACGACAGGACTTTTCGAGGGACTAGGTCCGACAGACTTTCGACGGAGTTCTGACGGACTTTTCGAATGAAAGGACTTGGCCACACACAATCGCACCAAAGTCCAATGGATTCGAACGTGATGACGTATGACTGGACTAGAATAAGGAAGTCCATAGCCAGTAGCCAATAGCTGCCCTCGCGCTGTTTTTTTGTCCGTCGGACCAGCATACACACGAGCGGATTTCTCGGTAGGAACTGGGTCCGGCGGAAAAATTTGAAACGTTCCATTTCTAAAGTCTGTCAGATTTTTGCAAATCAAAAGTCTGCTGCAGCCCACACACGATCGAATGGTCTGCCGGAATTTTTCCATCTGACATTTGATGTTGAAAAGTCCGATCGTGTGTACGCGGCATTAGATTGTCCTGTATTTCTCTCCATCCATCTTCCCATCAACTCTGACCAGCTTCCCTGTCCCTGCTGAAGAAAACCATCCCCACCACATGATGCTACCACCACCATGTTTCACGGTGGGGATGGTGTGTTCAGGGTGATGTGCAGTGTTAGTTTTCCACCACACATAGCGTTTTGCGTTTAGGCCAAAAAGTAAAATTCTGTTCTCATCTGATCAGATCACCTTCTTCCACATGTTTGCCGTGTCCCCCACATGGCTTCTCACAAACTACAAACAGGACTTCTTATGACTTTCTTCTCGTCACTCCTCCATAAAGGGCAGATTTGTGGAGAACACGACTAATGCCGCGTACACGCGACCAGACTTTTTGATGGACTAGGTCCGACGGTCTTCCCGATGGACTTTCGGCGGAGTTCCGACGGACTTTCCGAATGAACGGACTTGGCCACACACAATCACACCAAAGTCCGACGGATTCGAACGTGATGACGTACGACCGGACTAGAATAAGGAAGTTCATAGCCAGTAGCCAATAGAACTGATTTCTCGATGGGAACTGGGTCCGGCGGAGTTCCGGCGAAAACTATTTGAAACCTGTTCCATTTCTAAAGTCCATCAGATTTTTGGACAGCAAAGGTCCGATGGAGCCCACACACACGATCAAATTGTCCGACGGATTCGTTCCGTCGGACCTTTGCTGTCAAAAAGTCCGGTCGTGTGTACGCGGCATAATAGTTGTCCTGTGGACAGATTCTCCCCCCCTGAGCTGTGGATCTCTGCAGCTCCTCCAGAGTCACCATGGGCCTCTTGGCTCTTCTCTGATAAATACTCTCCTTGCCCGGCCCGGTCAGTTTAAGTGGACGGACATTTCTTGGTAGGTTTGCAGTTGTGCCCATACTCTTTCCATTTTCCGATGATGGATTGAGCAGAGCTCCGTGAGATGTTCAAAGCTCGGGAGATCAGTTTATAACCTAACCCTGTTTTATACTTCTCCACAACTTTAGCCCTGACCTGTCTGGTGTGTTCCTTGGCCTTCGTGATTCTATTTGTTCACTAAGATTCTCTAACAAACTTCCGAGGGCTTCATAGAACAGCTGTATTTATACTGAGATTAAATTACACACAGGTGGACTCTATTTACTAATTAGGTGACTTCTGAAGGCAATTGGTTCCCCTAGATTTTAGTTAGGGGTATCAGAGTAAAGGGGACTGAATACAAATGACACACACACACACACACACACCATTTATTATTTTCCTTCCACTTCACAATTATGTGCCACTTTGTGTTGGTCTATCACAGAAAATCTATCATTTACGTTGTTGGCTGTAACATGACAAAATGTGGAAAGTTTCAAGGGGTATGAATACTTTTTCAAGGCACTGTATCTAATCTACAGAACGATGACTGTGCCATCCTGTTTACTTTCCTCAATGTATGGGATGGAGCGAAATTGTGGGTTGAATGCCGTTTGTTCCAAACCCGCAAGAAACATGGCACAGTGGGCCGCCAAACGTATCGAAGGGACGGGGAAGCCGGTGACATCAGTGACCTACTTCGGCCAACCTTCGCTCGTCCTCATTACTAATTATTCCCAATTATTGATCATTATATAGGGATATATATATATATTCTATTAGGCTGTATATACACGGCTCACACGGATGGCTGGGGGGGGGGCGCTGGCATGAGTCTAAATGCTGCACGCTGTGTGCGAACTGCAGCAGCTGTCATCATTGACCTAATATCACCGTATGGCCAACCTTCGCTCACCCGCATTTCTGATTATTCCTAATGATTGATTGTTACATAAAAGCAGGCATTAGGCCCTTTCACATCACCCCTTTGAAAAAAAAAAAACACAATAAAAATGCATATGCATTTTTGATGCGTTTTCTGGTTTCCTTACTCCCAGCATGCACATCTGAAACATGGACATGCAACTCAAAAAGTGATTTTTTTTTTTTTTTTTGACGTGCTTTTGATGCGTTTCACATTTATTTCAATGAGAAGATGTGGTTTTAGTACACTTTTAACTAAAAAAAAAAAAAAACACGCTTTAAAAATGCTTTAATGCAAGGCCCGAAGCGCATTCGTGTGAAGAGTCCCATAGGATTTAAAAGGGAAATGTCTTTATTGCATTTTTATTGTGCTTTTAGCGAGGTACAGTAAAGGCGCAGCAAAAAAAAACTCATCGGCGTGAGCCCTGGTTCACATTGGAGCGATTTAGCATTAGGGTTGCCACCTGTCCAGGATTCACCCGGACAGTTCGGGTTTGGAATCATGCGTCCGGGTTTCAGACTGCCTGAAACCCGGACACATTATTTAGATTGACTATGGCTTCCCTGCAGCTTCCACCCCCACCCCACCCCACCCCCCAAACACTCCTACCCCTCGTTGTCTGCCCACACTCCAATCCCCGGCGCTGTGCCTCAGAAATGGAAAGTTGGGGCTGGAAATTTGAAGGTGCTGACTGCCAAGGAGTGAGTGAGTGAATACAGTAAGGAAAGTCAGGGTTCTCAGAGCATCCTTTACATCAGAGTTCCCCTTTACACCAGAGGCCACAGTGTTCCCCCTTACATCAGAATCTTCTCTATCCATCAGAGTTCTCAGTGTTCCTTCTTAGATCAGGGTTCCCAGAGCACCCCTTATGACAGAGTCCCCAGAGTTCTCCCTTACATCAGAGTCTTCAGAGTCCCCCCCCCCCCTTACAGTGAAAGGGAACTCTGTGAGTTCAGATGTAAAAGAGGAACTCTGTGGACTCTGATGTAAAGGGGAACTCTTGTGATTAACTTCATATGATTAGAAATGTTATTTAATAGTAAAATATATGTATAGTTTATACTATTAAAAAAAATTGCTGCGTGGCGCTAAAGTGTTCGGGTTTGACTTAAAGAAAAGGTGGCAACCCTATTTAGCATGCGATTTGACATGTCAAATCGCATGTGTACATGCGGCTGATACCAGCTACAAATAAACTCTGCGCCACTTGCTACAATACTTTGTGATACAAAATTGTAAAAAATCTAATAATCAAACTAACAATGTGATAACCTTAAAGCTGCTCCCTAGAAAAGATCTATGATAAGAAACTTAATACGCTGAAATATGGTGACAGTAGGGGCGCTTGAAATGTAACCTTACCTAAAATAAGTGAAAAAAATATTAACCTAACAATCATACATGATTAGGGTGATATAACAACCTCTCACCACACAGTAATGACCAAATAACAATTGCAAAACGAATTAGTTAAATAGTCCCAATTAGATAATGAAGAACAGCATATAAGCAAAGTCCATGCAGTGATTGAGCTCTTCAAATAAAAACTTGTGATAAACTTCGTCTGCCAGAACACAATGAGATCTTCGGAAATTCGTGAGAAATCCCTTCACCAAGATTTGGACACGAAAAACACCCAACCGTGAAGATACAGTTGTCTTCTTACCAGATTGTATTGACTACTTTAACCACTAGAGATCCGCACTATTGCCGAATGACGGCTACAGCGCGGACCTGCTTTGCCGGGACGACGTCTATTGACGTCGTCCCGTGCACGAGCGGCCTGCGCGCCCCCCCTATGAGACTCGCCTGATCACGGATCGGAGCAAGGGGTCGATCCCGACCCCTTACCACGTGATCACCTGTCAGCCAATGGCAGCTGATCATGTGACACAACAGAGCCGGTCTTCTGCCATATAGTGTCCGGCCATGATATAGTGTCCGCCATGCGCAGTACGGAGCAGACGAAGCTTCGGAAAATCTCCGAAGCTGAGCGGCGCCTGCGCCGTGAGTGGAGGCGGTAGCCCCAGCATCCAAGTGGACATAGGGTTGTGAATATTAGAGGGCCCCTCGCGGGCGAGCTTTGCTCGCCACGCTTCGGGCTCGGCCTCGCTGCGCTCGGCTCTTTTATATTCCTACTCTATGTCCACTTGGATGGTGGGGATAGAACCTGGACTCACGGCGCAGGCGCCGTTCATCCTCGGCAATTTTCGGAATCTGTGTTGCTGTGTACTGCGCATACGCAGTACGCAGCGGACACTATCGGATGGGGGGACCTTATATGATAAGACACCGGTAATCGGCTATTTTTCCTCCTCGCGCTGACACCGGCGGCCGTGATCGGGACATTAGTCCCGATCACGGCCAGCTTATCAGTACCCACTGCCCCCTGCCAGTGCCACCTAAACAATAAAAAAGTGCCCCCCATCAGTGCCCACAGTGCCACCTATCAGTGCCCACAATCTGCCTCAACAACAGTTCTGCACCCCAGTGCCACATATCCGTGCCCATCAGTGTCATCTACCAGTGCCCATCAGTGCCGCCCATCAGTGCCCAGCAGAGTCACCTATCAGTGCCACCTATCAGTGCCCATCAGTCCCATCTATCAGTGGTACCTATCAGTGCCCCTTAGTGCCACCCATCAGTGCCATCTTATCTGTGCCCATCTTTGCCCATCAGTGCCGCCTTATATGTGCCCATCAGTACTGCCTTATCTGTGCCTATTGGTGCCGCCTTATCTGTGCCTATTAGTGCCGCCTTAACTGTGCCTATCAGTGCCCACCAGTGCCGCCTCATCAGCGCATTTCAATGAAGGAGAAAAATGACCTGTTTGCAAAATTTTATAACAAACTATGAAACATGATTTTTATTATTTTATTTTTATTTTTGCATCTTTTTTTGTTTGTTTAGCAAAAAATAAAACTCCCAGCTGTAATTAAATACCACCAAAAAAAAGCTCTATTTGTGGGGAAAGAAATGATAAAAAATTTCATTTGGGTACAGTGTTGTATGACCGCGCAATTGTCATTCAAAGTGCATCAGCGCTGAAAGCTGAAAATTGGTCTGGGCAGGAGGGGGGTTTAAGTGTCCAGTAAGCAAGTGGTTAATTAAAAAGATAGTCAGCCGAGCTTGTGCAGGTATATACCTGCTCACATGGAATATGATAGGTCCCTATGGAAAACCCCTTCCTCCTCATAGCCTCAGACGGGGCATAAAGAAAGAGCAAACAATATCCATAGCATAACACCGTTTAATTAAAACAAAAATTTAAAAATTTAAAGCCAAATGGCTGCTTCCATTACTCAGTGCCCGACCTGGCACCGGGGCTGCTCTCTTATCAGATCGTTTCGTGGCATGTTCGCGGTTCCTCGTTGTGTACGGCGTGCGTTCCACCGAATGCGACCGACAACCAAGAGGACCGGAACTGTGCATATACGAACGTGACCAGGTACCGCCTCGACGTACGCTTTCGTTTTCACGTCTTCAGGAAGCGTACCTGTTCACAGGGTCAACGTTGTTTATAGTGTGCCAATCGATCGTAAAGAACCAATAGGAAGCAACAATTTGTGCGCAGCCTCAGTCCCACTCAAGGCCTAATGGACGAACCACCGTTCACAAAAAAATATCTTGCTTGCATTATACAATTAAAAATTCTTGCTAAAAATATTGCTATTCACACAACATTAGAGGGAACAAATATATATATAAAAAAAAAACATAAATTCAGAGTTTGTAATTAGTTGGAAATCATGGTGATTCTAAATCATTGACAATATTGTTTCTTCTTTAGGGAAGGTACAATATTGTCAATGATTTAGAATTGCCTGCCCATGAAATTGCATAGGAACGCACTGCGAGTTCCTGTGCTATTCACATCTGGCTCTCTGCGATGCGATTTCAGCCCAATGCGTTTTGAATGGGCTAAGATCGCACCAAAAGTAGCGCGTGCACTGCTTTTTAAAAACGTGCCATGCGCACACCTCCCAACTTTTTGAGATGGGAATGAGGGACACCTATCAGCAAAAGCATGCAGGCATAGGACACACCCCTTGCCACAACCCCTTAAAGTGGAGGGCCGGTTATAAAAAAAAAAAAAAAAAAAGTCAGCAGCTGCAAACACTGCAGCTGCTGACTTAATAAACACACTCACCTGTCCAGGGCGCCCGCGATGTCGGCCGCCCGAGGCCGACCCGTCCCTCGGCTCTCGGGTCCCGGCGCCGCCATCCCTTGTAAGGGAAACAGGCAGCGGAGCCTTATGGCTTCGCTGCCCGTTTCCTACTGCGCATGCGCGAGTCCCGCAGCTACTGCGCATGCGCGAGTCCCGCAGCGCTTTCTGAATGGGACGCGCTGTGTTCTGGAACACACAGTTCCCAGAACACAGCGCGACTCATTACCCAGAAGACGCCGCGACGAAGACAGAAGACAGAAGATCTCCGCGGAGGAGGAAGAGGAAGATTAGGAGAAAGTGCCTAGCAACAGGCATTTCTGGTAAGTAAAAAAAAAAAAATTTTTTCATTTTTTTTTTTTTTTTTTTAACATTTTTTTGTTTTTCAGGGAGGAAAATTGTACAAAAAAATCAAGATTGGTTAAACCCTTTTTTTTTTTTTTTGATCACTACTATTCCTTCATATCGGCTTTTGGAATTTACAAATGCAGCAATTTAAAAATCGGATGAAAGGTTTAGCGCTGGGAAACACTTTTTGATACATAAAAAGTAAATTTTATATCGGACCAAAATGAGGGAGGAATGAGGGACAGAGGGACATTGCTCCAAATCAGGGACAGTCCCTCGAAATCGGTTACAGTTGGGAGCGATGCATGCGATCTGGTGCAGGCAGGTGAGGTCAAATGCACTGCGTTTGCGATCTGCGTTTTGGGGTGTCGTTCATTTCCTGTTGGCACCCGCTGGCATATCGCAAATGGATCCGCATTTTGCATGTAGTCTAAAATTAAACAGGAACGCAATCCATGTGCAGCCATGGTGCAATCTGGCCTTTAAGACTATACTCACATGGCTTGCAGGGGCAGCGGCCAATGAGAATGCAGTAGATTCGAAACGCTGCCATGCGCACACTGTGAGCCAACAGCGGAAGCTATCAGTAGTGGCTGTCGAATTCGTACTCCTGTGCAAACCAATGGGAGGCGCAGCTGCTAAGCAGTTACGGGATATCATCGCTCCCAACTGTCCCTGATTTTGAGGGACTGTCCCTGATTTGGAGCAATGTAGCAATTGGTTTGCGCAAAAGTTGTAGCGTCTACAAACTATGGGAGAGGTTTATGGCATTTTTATAATATAAAATATATATATATATTTTTTTACTATTAATGGCGGTGATCAGTGATTTTTAACGGAACTGCGACATTGCGGCGGACAGATCGGACACTTTTGATACTTTTTTGGGACCAGTGACACTTATACAGCGATCAGAGCTAAAATTAACCACCGATTACTGTATAAATGACACTGGCAGGGAAGGGGTTAGCACTAGGGGGCGATCAAGGGGGTTAAGTGTTCCCTAGGGAGCTGTTTCTAACTGTGGGGGGGGGGGGGGACTGACTGGAGGAGGAGGAGGAGAGAGATCGCTGCTCCTGATCACTAGGAACAGCAGATCTCTCTCTAACTCCCCTGTCAGAACAGGGATCTGTTCTTTTACATTGGCAGATCCCCGTTTCGGCTCTCTGTGGAACGGTCGCAGGTTGCCGGCGGACATCGCGGCCGACCGGCCACACGAATGCGCTCCGACGTCGTGTCGCGCCTGCTATTGCTCTTAAAGTGCCCAACGTACACCTACGGCGTTTCGCGCAGCTGTGCCAACCTGCCAAAGTATAATGACGGCGGCTGGTTGGCAAGCGGTTAAAAAAAATTAAAATATATCAACTTTACTTCCACTTTAAGCTTAGACAAATAAAACCTGGAAGCTGATTGGTTTCTATGCACAGGTGCTGCAGATTTTGCGCTCTCCCCCCATAGCATGGAGGAGTGGCATTCTGCGTAATTCCTGGCCACACACAGCCAATTGGGGACAGTTTGTATGTGGCCATAGGGTGTGTCCATCTCAGAGCGCAGCAAATTATGTGTAACACCCGTGTGATTATAACCTAAGGCCCCAATCACACCTACCGGTCTCGTCAGAAATCATGAAATCAGGCCGACACAGAAGTACAGTTAAATCACACTTGTTTAATAATAAAAGTAAAAAGAACAAACGTAGTCAAAGCATAGCCAAAGTTCAGAAACCGGAACAGATAGTCAGCCAAGCCAGAAGTCAGGGATCAATGTAGTGGAACAGCAAGCAGGATCTGGAGGCAGAAGGGATGTCAGCAAAGCCAGCCTTTAAACAGGAAGGCAGGAGATAGTCTCTGCGATGTTGACCAGGGCGAAGGCAGAGTTCCTCTGGACTGGACGGCTTAAGGACTGACGAGCAGGATATCATCATCAGCTGAGCAACTGTGGAGAGATAGGAGCTGGCAATTAGCCAACAGCTGAGTGGCCAGCTCAGAGAAGGAAGGGCTGAGCCCAGCTCTGACAGGTCTCTAAACTCACTCTATCCATGCGTGTGTTTTCGCGCAGTGCGATTTTTCATTTTGCATTCATTTCCATGGGCTGCTTTACGCTAACAAAACACAGCAAAGTAGCTCATGTCGCTTTTTGAGGTGTTGAAGCTTGAGTGTTTTTTTTTTTTTACCGCCATGTTTATTGCGCAATTTTCCACATGGCAAAACGTGTGCGTTCTTGCCACGTTTGAGGTGCCATTACCAATGAATGGCACCACGAAACGAGACACTCCATAACAACGGGTTTCGTAAAAACATGCAACAAAAAAATAAAATAATAATTGGCACGCGTTTATGGACGCGCATTGCAAACTGATGCTAGGAGGTGTTATATTTATAATGTACATATATTTGTAGGAGGGGGAATCGGGTGACTCTACAGGAATGTGCTCATTGGGCCGGCACCAGCGGAGCGTACATGTTTTTACACTGAGCTCCACCCCAGACATTGAATTTCTCTACAGAGAATTATAGATTTTTTTTTTTAATAGGCATTGATAAACTGTAGCAATGGCCCGGACCTAGGGTTGCCACCTGTCTGGGATTCACCCGGACAGTTCGGGGTTGGAATAATGCGTCTGGGTATCAGACTGTCTGAAACCCGAATACATTATTCAAACTGGACTTTGACTTCCCAGCAGAGTTGCCGGCTGCAGCTGTCTAAGCCGGAAGTTTCTGTTACACTCTCTCTCATACTACCCAGCACTAACATCCCCCCCCCCCCCCCCCCACACACACACACACACACACACACACACACACACACACACACACACACACACACACACACACACGGAGAGAGGGCTCGATCTGCACCTCTTCCTCCCGCCCCTACCCCTCTGTGTCTGCCCCACAGTCCAATCCCCGGCGCTAGGCCTCAGAAAAGGAAAGTGGAGGCTGGAAATTTAAAGCTTAGCAGCCTCAGATACATCTAGATGAGAGGTGCTGACTGCCAAGGGGTGAGTGAGCTCACCATCCATCCCTGTTTGTGACTGAAGTCTCCCCCTTCTCTCTCCTGCCTCTGAGTGAGTACAATAAGGGAAATTAGGGTTCTCAGAGCACCCCTTACATCAGAGTTCCCCTTTACACCAGAGGCAGCAATGTTCCCCCTTACATCAGAGTCCTCTCCGTACATCAGAGTGCTCAGGGTTCCCTCCTTAAATCAAGGTTTCCAGAGCATCCCTTATGTCAGAGTCCCCGGAGTTCTCCCTTACATCAGAATCTACAGTGTAAGGGAAATCTGCAAATTTCAGATGTAAAGGGGGACTTTGTGGACTCTGATGTAAAGGGAAACTCTGTGGACTCTGACGTAAAGGGGGAACTCTGTGCACTCTGACGTAAAGGGGGAACTCTGTGGACTCTGACGTAAAGGGGGAACTCTGTGCACTCTGACGTAAAGGGGGAACTCTGTGCACTCTGACGTAAAGGGGGAACTCTGTGCACTCTGACGTAAAGGGGGAACTCTGTGCACTCTGACGTAAAGGGGGAGATCTGTGCACTCTGATGTAAAGGGGGAGCTCTGTGGACTCTGATGTAAAGGGGCAGCTCTGTGCACTCTGATGTAAAGGGGGAGCTCTGTGCACTCTGATGTAAAGGGGGAGCTCTGTGCACTCTGATGTAAAGGGGGAGCTCTGTGGACTCTGATGTAAAGGGGAACTCTGTGGACTCTGATGTAAAGGGGGACTCTTGTGATTAAGTTATGATTAGAAATGTTATTTAATCACAAAGTATATCTATAGTTTATACTATAAAAAAAAATGCTGTGCTCCGCTAAAGTGTGGGGGTTTGACTTGAAGAAAAGGTGGCGGTCCTACCTGGACCTCTAGAGGCCTAATGGCGACCTCAGGACATCCTTCCTTGTAGAGCGGGTTGCCAGGCATGGTGGCTGTAATGCAAGAAGAAATGATGGGTGCCAGTCACTTTTTGAATGGGAAGAAGAGATTTATTGTTTCTCAACAAGAACAGCGGGAGAGAGCGGGTTCGGGTCAGGAGGGACACCCTTGGGTAGATGCAATGGTAATTTGCAGACTCCGAGACAATATAGGTAGACAGCTATACAGGGAAAGGCCCCCAGCCACATCTGTATAGGTAGGACCGCGGTCTCCTACGGCATTGAACTTGTACCAGTCACTAACGGTAGTTGTACGTAACTCTTGGTAACACAGAACAGGCCTTTACTCATCTCATGGTATCTCACGGTAGGTCGTCACTCACTGATCTCCCAGCATCTCACTAGACTTCCAGGTCCCAGTCGTCACTGGATCCCCTGAGCCCTTCCAAAGCTAACCCGCTCTATACCCCTCAAGTGTCACCCCCCCGCTGGGTCCCTGGCTTGGCACTTGCGGCAGCTTTCCCACTTCTTCACCGTCCCCAGCTGGTGAGAAGACTCCTCTGGTGCTTGCTCCAGCTTACTCACAGTGGTCTCCGGTAACAAGGTGGATGGTCCCTTCGTGGCCACTGCTTCCCTTCTACCTCCGACCACAACTGGTTCCCCTGTCCGGCTGAACCTTCACAACTCGGTTGGACCTCATGTCCTGCCGTCCCAACCCTACGCTGCTTCTCCTGCTCCTGGATAGGCCTCCGGCATTGGGTTGCCACATCAACCCTTTAATCCAGGACACACATTAATTATACAGGTTCTGTGGCTGATTAACGTGGTAATTAAACTCACTTTGGTGGATTAAAGGGATTATGTGGCAACTCTACTCAGGCAGCCTAGCAACCAGGTGTCCCCGGGATAGGGCTGGACTGGGACAAAAATTTGGCGCTGGACTTCATCCAGACCGGCCCACTTTAATTTTGCAAACACGCAAAAAACAGTATATAAACTGTACGCAATTGCGCAAAAAAGCCCCTAGAGAGCCCCTTTTACATCAGGGTCCCCAGAGAGCCCCTCCTTACATCTGGGTCCCCAGAGAGCCCCCCACTTACATCTGGGTCCCCAGAGAGCCCCCCACTTACATCTGGGTCCCCAGAGAGCCCCCCACTTACATCTGGGTCCCCAGAGAGCCCCCCACTTACATCTGGGTCCCCAGAGAGCCCCCCACTTACATCAGGGTCCCCAGAGAGCCCTCCCTTACATCAGGGTCCCCAGAGAGCCTCCCCTTACATCAGGGTCCCCATATAGCCTTATAGAGCCCCCTTTACATTAGGGTCCCCAGAGAGCCCCTCCTTACATCTGGGTCCCCAGA
Source organism: Lithobates pipiens (assembly GCF_037356315.1). NCBI lineage: Eukaryota > Metazoa > Chordata > Amphibia > Anura > Ranidae > Lithobates > Lithobates pipiens. The sequence continues at coordinate 218,046,206 of NW_027507788.1, forward strand.
GAGCCTCCCCTTACATCAGGGTCCCCAGAGAGCCTCCCCTTACATCAGGGTCCCCAGAGAGCCTCCCCTTACATCAGGGTCCCCAGAGAGCCTTCCCTTACATCTGGGTCCCCAGAGAGCCTCCCCTTACATCAGGGTCCCCAGAGAGCCTCCTCTTACATCAGGGTCCCCAGAGAGCCTCCCCTTACATCAGGGTCCCCAGAGAGCCTCCCCTTACATCAGGGTCCCCAGAGAGCCTCCCCTTACATCAGGGTCCCCAGAGAGCCTTCCCTTACATCAGGGTCCCCAGAGAGCCTTCCCTTACATCAGGGTCCCCAGAGAGCCTTCCCTTACATCAGGGTCCCCAGAGAGCCTTCCCTTACATCAGGGTCCCCAGAGAGCCTTCCCTTACATCAGGGTCCCCAGAGAGCCTCCCCTTACATCAGGGTCCCCAGAGAGCCCCTCTTACATCAGAGTCCCCAGAGATCATCTGCCTTACATCAGGGTCCCTAGAGAGCCAACCTCTTAAATCTGGGTCCCCACAGAGCCCCCCCTTACATCCGGGACCACAGAGAGACTCTCTCTTACATCAGGTTCCCGAAAGAGCCTCCGGCTTACATTAGGGCCCCCAGAGAGCCCCTCCTTACATCAGGGTCACGAGAAAGAGGGCAGGTAGTGGGCCAGGACCCTGTGGTTGGGGACTCCTGGACTGACTCAGGGCTATGGGCCCCAGATTCGGGGCTATAGCCCCAAAAGTCCCCCCCAGCGATGGCACTGGCTGTCACTGAAACCGGCCCACTGAGCCATCGGCCCACCGGGAAACTCCCTATAGTCCCTATGGCCAGTACATGCCTGCCCCGGGATAGGCCTCTGGCTTTCAGGTCTAGCAACCCGGGGTAACATAACACACGTCCAGCCAGACAGCCGCCCAGGTGGCACAGGACCCCCGATCACCTGACTCCACCCAAATAAATGGGCTCTCCCAGCAGGCCAAGGGACTAAAGAAAAACCCCTGCCAATTTGCTGAGACTCCCACCCATTCATAATCCGACTTTGCTAAACCCCTGCCAGTCTAATGCCACCAGCCACAATGCCACCTGGTGACAGAAGAGAAAAGGTGCAGCAATTCCAGAGAGAAGTCTGGAAAATGACTACCTGGAAAACGAAATTTGTTGGCAACCCTTCCTAAACGCCAGGGTGCTACATAAAGCACCATCAATTTACTCAGCACTCTACATACCTGACATTCTCTTTAGTTCCTGCCACCAAGGAGCTTAAAACCTATGGCCCCCATCCAAGGCAGCCATCAGAAATTTTGGGGCCCCTTACACCTGCTTTAGGCCTGGGCCCCCCCAGGACCTGACCGACAACATTCCCCAGGGCCAGCCCACTGGCCGTCCCACCAAATCTGCCCACTGGCCATCCCACCTTCGGTGCACCCACTTTTATGTTAGCACTCTTATACCAATGTATCCCAATACTCACCCTGAATTATCCACATCCCTCTCCAGGAGAGGGATGTATGATGCTGGGTGGTGATGGGGCTACATTGTGACGAGGATGATGGAGTTCAGTGATGACTGGTGCTCTATCGGTGGATGGGGCGGGAGATGGACCAGACCCCCCCCCCCTCCATTGCTACACCCCCCCCCCCCCACCCCGGCTCTCCTACCCTGTATTGGAGATAATAGGGGGCTCTATGCAGACCCAATGCCCAGGGATGCTAGAAGAGGTCGGCGGCAGGTGGGGATCGATGTCGGTGTGGATCGATGAGGTGTCCAAAGTGTCACAGTGGCAATTGGCATGTGCTCCTCTCTTCTGCAGCCACAGGAGGAGCTGACCGCACTCTGCATGGAGGGGCCCGAGGATTGGATTTGGCAGCTGGTGGGTTAGTCTCTCTGTCCTCGGCCGTGCGTCTCCTCCCTCCTCGGCCAATGGGATCACTTCTCCTTTTGGCCAATCGGGAAATGGGTCTCGCGACCCACTTCCTGATTGGCTATTGGATTGGCTTCCTTCATTCGCTATTGTCCCCCACCTGGGTGGGCTTCGGATGCAGTGCTCTGTCCCCCGAGCCCACCCTATTTTGAAGCCAATTAGGGCCTCTGGCTCTAATCACGTGCTTCAAAATCCCCCATTGGGCTCTGTTTTCGGCACCCTGCATGTAGATTAGGGGCTGGATGCATGATTTGGGGGGGGGGGGGGGGGGGGTCAGGGCCCCTAATGGACAGGCCACCACTAAGTTACATTGTGAAAATGGATGAGGATGATTTTGAGTGGGGATGAGAGTTACATTGTGAAGAGCCTCTCCACAATGTAACTCTCATCCCCACCCAAAAGCATCCTCATCCATTTTCACTGGTCCACTGCGATCTACTGCACACTGGGGACTTACCCTCCATGCTGCTCTCTGTTCCACATCCGTAATGCATGCACTGAGAGGGCTGTGTCCACTCCCACCACTGACGAGACTGACAATGACAATGTTTGGAGGTTCTGAGGTAATTTTCTAGCAAAAAAATGATGATTTTTTTTTGCATGTAGGAGCGAAGTGCCAGAATTGGTCTGGGTAGCAAGGGGTTAAACCAAGAACCCCCAGCGCTGCAAGGTGCTAAGCACAGAGTTGCCCACCAACGGCGATCAGTTGCAGTCCCTGAGGGCCAATTTAGATAGGAGCCACAATCAACCTACGGGCATGCTTTTGCAGTGTGGGAGGAAACCCATGCAAGTGCAAGGAGAACATGCAAACTCCATGCAGATAGTGTCCTGGCTGGTATTCAAACTAAAGACCCCAGCGATGCAAGGTGCTAACCACGGAGCTGCCCAGCAAAGGCGATCAGTCGTAGTCCATGAGGGCCAATTTATACAGGAGCAAATTACCGAGTCGGAATGTTTTGCAGCGTAGGAGGAAACCCATGCAAGCACAAGGAGAATATGCAAACTCCATGCAGAAAGTGTCCTGGCTGGTAGTTAAACCAAGAGCCCCAGTGGTGCAAAGTGCTATGCATATGCTATGCCCCAGTTCTATGCATAAAGGGGAAAAAACCTTGTGTGTGCAGCAGCCTCCCCCAAATACTTACCCCCTAATACCCCATCTCGATCCAGCAATGTGCACAAGGGCTCTCCCTCCTCATTGGCTGAGACGGCAATGGGAGCCAATGGGTGTAAATCACAGCCAGTGAGCCAATGAGAGGGGAGAGAGGGGGCGAGCCGCAGCTCAATGTCTAAGACCCCTTTCACACTGCCAGCGTTTTTCAAACGCTATAGCGCTAAAAATAGCGACTGTATAGCGCCTGAAAAAAGCTGCTCCAATGCTCTCCAGTGTGAAAGCCTGAGTGCTTTCACACTGAAGCGGTGCGCTGGCAGGAGCGTCTCACAAAGTCCTGCCAGCAGCTTCTTTGGAGCGGTGAACTCACTGCTGCTCCCCATTGAAATCAATCGGGCAGCGCTGCGATTCTGGTGGCGTTTCTGCGGACAGATTTAACCACTTTTCGGCCACTAGCAGGGGGTTAAAACCGCCCCGCTAGAGGCCGAATAGCGTGCAAAAACGATGGTAAGTCAGAGCTAAAAATAGCGCAGCTTTACCGCCGATGCCCCCCCCCCAGCTCGGTGTGAAAGGGCTCTAAATGGACATTCAGAGCAGTGGCTCGGGAGCGCGCCTGTTTGGGTGCCCCCATTGCAAGCAGCTTGCTCTGGGGGCATTCGATAGGAGGGAGGAGACAGGAGCGCCGGCAGCAGGGACCCCAGAAAAAGAGGATCAGGGCTGCTCTGTGCAAAGCCATTACACAGGAATCTCTTTTTTTTTTTTAAATCGATGCGGCAACGCGAAGTCAGCGCCACACCGGTCTGAACAGTGCAATTGCTGGCAATAGGATGCCACCTGTCCAAATCGCATGACAAGTCGTTTCAAAGTGAACAAGGGCTAAATCGAGAACCACAGCACTGCAAGGCGCTAACCACGGAGCTGCCCAGCGATGGTGACCACATGCAGTCCCTGAGGACCAATTTTAGGCAGGAGCCAATCAACCTACCAGCATGCTTTTTCAGTGTGGGAGGAAATCTTTACAAGCACAGGGGGAACCATACAACTCCATGCAACTAGCGCCCGAGCTGGTATTTAAACCAGGACCCCCAGTGCTGCAAGGTGCTAGCCAAGGAGCTGCCCAACAATGGCGATCAGACACAGTTCACGAGGGCCAATTTAGACAGGAGTCAATTAACCCCTTTGGCGTCGCCCGCACGCAAATATGCAGCCTCTCGGCAGGCCTTGGTACCGAGCAGACGCATATTTGCCTGAATTGGTATAAATACAGCTGTGCCAAGAGCAGACGCCCCGCACGCTGCTGGCACAGTTATCTGAGTGGCTGGCAGCAGGTTTCCCATTGTGTGACCACAATGACAGCCAATCACGGCGGTCACATGATAATAACCCCCCCCTGCGCATGTGCGAGCGGCGCCGCGCCGTGATACGCCGCACAGTCATCTGGGACACGTGACAGTGATGTCACCAGCCCGGACAATGAAGGAGGCAGACTACGAAGGACCCCTAACAACAGGCATTTAGAAGTGAGTAAAAACATTTTATTTTTTTCCAATTTATTTTTATTTTTTTCATTTTTTATGAATTTTAAGCATTTTTTTTTTTTTTTTTTTTTGGTGGCGACACCACTTTAACTTTAATTTACTATAATCAGCAATAATTAACTCCATATTCTCCTCCATTTAATTATTTTACTGCTTTTTTTTTTTATGTCTATTTTATCAACGATAAATAAAACTTTTTTTTTTTGTTTGCTTTGTTAGTGAATATTTTTACACATATATTTACACATTTCACATTAAGTGCCGGTTCACACTACCGCGACTTGTCAGGCGACTTAGCCGCCTGACAAGTCGCGCTCCGTTCTGTACTACGGAACCGTTCTAATAGGAGCGACTCAAGTCGCTCCGACTTAGAAAAAGGTTCCTGTAGTATTTTCGGGGCGACTTCAGGCGACTTGCATTGACTTCTATACAGAAGTCATTTTGCAAGTCGCCGCTGAAATCGTGTGCAGGTCGCGTCTGTGAGACGCGCTGCAAGTCACGTCGCCCCTGTGTGAACGGGCACTAAGGCTAAGGTTTATACTGCTGCGCTACTGCAAATTTTGCAGTCTATGGAGCTGAATTTGCATCGCACGCGGATCAGACTCGAACAGGACCCCCTTTTTTTTTTTTTTATTTGCAATGTATTCATGTAAAACGATGTTATTAAAATGACTTGCGAATTTGAGCGATCGCAACGGCTCAAGTTCCTCAATAGAATTGAGGCTAGGTTCACACTGCTGCGAATTTGAGCCGTTGCGATTTTTCTAATTCAAATTTAAAATACATAGATTAACATTAGTGCCGTTCACATCATAGTTTCTTAGTAAGGTTGAATAAAGACACCAGTCCATCCTGAGTGAGTGTCTACAATTGTCCCTATCCCTGTACATTTCACACCGGTCCCTACCCTCAAGGAGCCCACAATCCAAGGTCCCCATTCATATACTAGGGCCAATTTTGGACAGAAGCCAATTAACCTGCCAGCATGTCTTTGGTTTTGTGGGAGGAAACCGGAGTACTCGGAGGAAACCCATGCAGGCACAGGGAGAACATGCAAACTCCAGGCAGGTAGTGTTGTGGTTGGGATTCGAACCAGCGACCCTTTTTACTGCTAGGCGAGAGTGCTAACCACTACACCACTGTGCCACATCAGTGCGTTGTGAATGAATGAATGAATGAATGAATGAATGAATGAATGAAATACTTGTATTGCGCACAATGCGAACTGAACCGCCTCTAGGCGCTGTGAATATAACCTGTGGAAAAAAAGGGTCCTGTGCGAGTTTGATCCCTGTGCGATGCGAATTCAGCTCCATAGACTGCAAAACTTGCAGTAGAATCGCAAGAGCACAAAGAATTCGCAATGCAAATTCGCAACGCAATCGGCTCAAAATCACGCTAAATTCGCACCGCAGCAGAGTGAACCTAGCCTGAAAAAGCGCAATATTTAAAAAAAATCTATTTAATTTGTAAATATCTTTTCAATGCTTTGTACCGTTGCTGACAGCTGAAGTGAAAACAAAACAGTTGCGGTAGGTATCGGTAATTGGTATCGGCGAGTACTAAAAAAAAAGAAAAAAAAAAGTATCGGTACTCGTTAAAAAAAATGGTATCGGTGCATCCCTAATTTGCAGTGTAGGAGGAATCCCATACAAGCACAAAGAGAACATGCAAACCCCATGCAGATAGTGTCCTGGCCGGTGTTCAAACCAAAGACCCCAGCGCTGCAAGGTGCTAACCACGGAGCTGCCCAACAGTGGCGGATCAGATTGCCCACAGACCTCCAATTCTGTTTCCCCTGATCCAACCATAAATAGCCGGATCAGGCCCTGGGGCCACTTTAAAACGTAAACACCCCGCCAGCCCCTGGCCCCTCCCCCCTCGGGCTGCTGTCAGATATGGAGGAGTAGACTTGGAGTCAGCTCAGACAGCATCAGCTCAGAGGCTGCATACCAGGACAATGCTATTCATTCAGCCCGGACTGTTCCATCTGCCTTCCACTACCGGGGGTGGGGTGGGGGGGTAATTTAGCCCCTGGACCCTATTTACACTCAAACGTCATCGTCCAGATCCTACAAGATCACCAAGAACGGATTTATGGATTATTAGGTTAAGGCGGATGGGGGGGGGGGGGGTCGTGTCCTAAAAAATGGAGTCCATCGATCGTGTTTTCGGAGGGGCGACAGCAGCTCTCCCCTCCCCCCTCCACTCAGGGTTGCGATGGAGCGGCCCAAGTTTAACAGCTCTTGCAGGCTGCATCAGAAATAGCTCTTTGCAGGGGGGAGGAATGTGAAGTCTCTGGCAGATAGACTGATCCAAAAGGTGAAGCAGCACAACCTATGTAAGTAGCTCTATCTATGCATGTGTATGGCCAGTGCATTGGATGATGGGGGGGGGGGCCTAGGGCCTGGACAGCCAGAGCTGATGCCAAGGCTTGCCGGACGTGCACCCTGCATGCCGGTTCTGCTCCCATGCATTGGACTTTATATTTCGTCTTCAGTGGCGATTTCCGGGGACGGTGCAGCCACGGCGGAAGATTGTGACCCAACCCCCCCCGTCCCCCTGGGGGCTCCGTAGGCTATATTGAGAATGCGTTGAGCGTAGAATAGTAGCGTTGACATACGCCGCCTTCGTAACCTGAGACTCGAGGCGGGCGGCTGCGCAGCTTTCTGGGATTTGAAAAACGGTTCTGATCGTCCTCCCGGACCAGCCCCCAGGTGGATTTGGCCGCCATCCACGTCTCCAGGTGGAAACAAATTAGCTTTATTTGAGTAACAAAAATGTAACAAATATCCTAGAGTAAAACAAATAAGTACATTGTAGCAGTTCTGCAAAAACAAACATTTTGGATCATCCCAAGCTTTGGGCCGATCCGGCTGCCTCGGAGCTCCGGTCTAAACAAAAACGTTTCTGACGTGGTTTAGATCTCCAAATATTATGGAAGGTAAAACCGATGATGCATTTTGTATCCATTTCTGAAGCCAATATGCAGATTAACTGATCTCCAGAGAGACGCCCACATGAGTTTTGTACCTGTGCCCGCCCACCCTTCTTCAGGAAAGTTGGGAGTCATGTGATGTCTGTCCCCTCCCCCTCTGCCATGGCATCTTCCTGAGACACCCAGAAGGGTTTTGTACCTGTGCCCGCTCTTCTTCAGGATCGTCAGGAGTCATGTGAGGTCTGTCCCCTCTCCTCTGCCATGGCATATTCTTGAGACACCCAGAAGTGTTTTGTATCTGTGCCCGCCATTCTTCAGGAAAGTTGGGAGTCATGTGATGTCTGTCCCCTCCCATTCTGCCATGGCATCTTCCTGAGACACCCAGAAGGGTTTTGTACCTGTGCCCGCTCTTCTTCAGGATCGTCGGGAGTCATGTGAGGTCTTTCCCCTCTCCTCTGCCATGGCATATTCTTGAGACACCCAGAAGTGTTTTGTATCTGTGCCCGCCATTCTTCAGGAAAGTTGGGAGTCATGTGATGTCTGTCCCCTCCCCCTCTGCCATGGCATCTTCCTGAGACACCCAGAAGGGTTTTGTACCTGTGCCCGCTCTTGTTCAGGATCGTCGGGAGTCATGTGAGGTCTTTCCCCTCTCCTCTGCCATGGCATATTCTTGAGACACCCAGAAGTGTTTTGTATCTGTGCCCGCCATTCTTCAGGATCATTGGGAGCCATTTGGTGTCTGTCCCCTCCCCCTCTGCCATGGCATCTTCCTGAGACAGAAGGGTTTTGTACCTGTGCCTGCCCACCCTTCAGGATCATTGGGAGCCATGTGGTGTCTGTCCCCTCCACCGCTGCCTTAGAAAATTCTTGAGACACCCAGAAAGGTTTTTTTTTTACCTGTGCCCGCTCTTCTTCAGGATCGTCAGGAGTCATATGGGGTCTATCCCCTCTCCTCTGCCATGGCATATTCTTGAGACACCCAGAAGGGTTTTATATCTGTGCCTGCCCTTCTTCAGGATCATTGGTGATCATCTGGTGCTTGTCCCCTCCCTCATGGCCATGACATATTCTTGAGACACCCAAGAGGGTTTATATCTGTACCCACCCTTCTTCAGGATCTTCAGGGGTCATGTGGTGTCTGTTCCCTCCCCCTCTGCCATGGCATTTTCTTGAGAAACCCATAAGTTTTGTACCTGTGCCCGCACTTCTTCAGAAAAGTTGGGAGTCATTTAGTGTCTACCCCATCCCCTTCTGCCATGCCATCTTCTTGAGACACCTAGAAGGGTTTTGTACTTGTGCCTTCTTCAGTATCATCAGGTGTCATGTGGTGTCTGCCCCCTCCCCCTCTGCCATGGCATATTCTTGAGACACCCAGAAGTGTTTTGTATCTGTGCCCACCCTTCTTCAGGATCATTGGGAGCCATGTGGTGTCTGTCCCCTCCCCCTCTGCCATGGCATCTTCCTGAGACGGAAGGGTTTTGTACCTGTGCCTGCCCACCCTTCAGGATCATTGGGAGCCATGTGGTGTCTGTCCCCTCCACCTCTGCCTTAGAAAATTCTTGAGACACCCAGAAAGGTTTTTTTTTTTTTTATCTGTGCCCGCTCTTCTTCAGGATCGTCAGGAGTCACATGGGGTCTATCCCCTCTCCTCTGCCATGGCATATTCTTCAGACACCCAGAAGGGTTTTATATTTGTGCCCACCCTTCTTCAGGATCATTGTGAATCATCTGGTGCTTGTCCCCTCCCTCATGGCCATGGCATATTCTTGAGACACCCAAGAGGGTTTATATCTGTACCCACCCTTCTTCAAGATCTTCAGGAGTCATGTGGTGTCTGTTCCCTCCCCCTCTGCCATGCTATTTTCTTGAGAAACCCAAAACGGTTTTGTACCTGTGCCCGCTCTTCTTCGGAATCGTCAATAGTCATGTGAGGTCTGTCCCCTCTCCGCTGCCATGGCATATTCTTCAGACACCCAAGAGGGTTTATATCTGTGCCACTGCCCACCCTTCTTCAGGAGTGATGTGGTGTCTGTTCCCCCCCCCCCCCTCCTCTGCCATGGCATTTTATTGAGAAACCCATAAGTTTTGTACCTGTGTCCACTCTTCTTCAGAAAAGTTGGGAGTCATTTGGTGTCTACCCCATCCCCTTCTGCCATGCCATCTTCTTGAGACACCTAGAAGGGTTTTGTACTTGTGCCTTCTTCAGTATCATCAGGTGTCATGTGGTGTCTGCCCCCTCCCCTTCTGCCATGGTATCTTCTTGAGACACCCAAAAGGGATTTTTACCTGTGCCCGCCCTTCTTCAGGATTGTCAGGAGTCACATGGGGTCTGTCCCCTCCCTCATGCCCATGGCATATTCTTGAGACACCCAAGAGGGTTTGTATCTGTGCCCGCCCTTCTTCAGGATATACAGGAGTCATGTGGTGTCTGTTCCCTCCCCCTCTGCCATGGCATTTCTTTGAGAAACCCAGAAGGGTTTTGTACCTGTGCCCGCTCTGCTTCAGAAAAGTTGGGAGTCATTTGGTGTCTGCCTCCCTCCCCTTCTGCCATGCCATCGTCTTGAGACACCTAGAAGGCTTTTGTACCTGTGCCCGCCATTCTTCAGTATTATCAGGAGTCACGTGGTGTCTGTCCCCTCCCCCTTTTCCATGCCATCTTCTTAAGACACCTAGAAGGGTTTTGGGTCTATGCCCAACCTTCTTCAGGATGGTCGGAAGGCATGTGGTGTCCTTCCCCTCCCCATCTGCCATGGTATTTTGTACCTGTGCCCGCCCTTCTTTAGGATCATTGGGAGTCGAATGGTGTCTGTCCCCTCCCCCTCTGCCGTGGTATTTTCTTGAGACCCCCAGAAGAAATTTGTATCTGTGCCCGTCCATCTTAAGGATCATTGGGAGCCATGTGATGTCTGTCCCCACCTCCTCTGCCATGGCATCTTCTTGATACCCCCCAGGAGGGTTTTGAGTATTTTGCCAGTACACCCGCCCTTCTTCAGGATTATTGGGAGTCACATGGTGTCTGCCCACCCCCCCCCCCTCTGCCATGGCATCTTCTTGAGACCCCCAGAAGGCATTTGTATCCGTGCCCACCCTTCTTCAGGATCATTGGGAATCGTGTGATGTCTGTCTCCTCCCCCTCTGCTATGGCATCTTCTTGATTGGGCCAAAAAAAAAGCAAAGATAGAAAAGTGGATATTTTTTGCATCTTGTTCACACCTGTTAAGTCACGTGAGACGGGAGGAGGAGCCACAAACTACGGCTAGTTTTTTTTTATTTGGTCACACGTGTTATGGTGGCCACACAGTCTTTGATAAATGATCCATTGCTTTTTACGAATGGAATAATCAATGCATTCGATCGATACAACAAACACTGGGAGGTGGATTTTGATTGGTGGAGAGTGGGGTTTAACACCTACATGCCGCACATATGCATCCCCGGGTGGCCGATGATAACGCGCTCACTGCACACTCCCAGCACAGAGACCGCGCGCTCAGCCAGCACTCCGCCATCACTAACGATTGGTAGCCGGTGACGAGGAGGAAAGTGCAAATGCAGATATAACTCTGAATATTCTATAATCCTTGCCTTCTTGTCTTGAAACGTATTGTAATTGAACTGCCTCTGTTTTGTAAAGCACTGTATAAACTGCTGGCACTATATTTTGTATAGTTGAAAAAAAAAAAAAAAAAAAAAAAAGCAACGCGCTTCAGGGTTTAAATGGTCTGCCTTCATCAGGGCTACAAATAACACCTAAAAGATTGGAATCTGTACACAGTGATGATCGGTGTGTAAGTGGTATAGAATACCAAGGAGTAAATACACAGGGATATACCATACACTATTAGGAAGTCGAGGTTTGAAGCCCCGATGAAGGGAGACCATGAGCCTCCGAAACGCGTTGGATTTAATAACATAAGATTCTGAATCAAATCGAAGTTTGGACGTCATACGCTGTGCGGATAAGGAGTTCTTGTTCCTCTTGTCGGTTTGTAGCAATCTGGGGGTGAATAATAAAGCGTTGGGGGTGATTATAATTGGGAAGATATCAGATCTGACAATGTATGGATGATCCTAATGACATCACACCTCATGTTAAAGTGTCTGAAAGTCATAAATTAGCCCATGGGGGATATCTGCATTATTCCCTGCCCCCACCCTACCCGTTTACCCAGTGAAGCTGATAAGGACAGCGATTTATAACCTATCATTGGAGGAATCTCTCTGACCAATCCAGCCGGTTCTCCCTGCTGGGATCTGACACCGGGGGCAAGTTGGAACTCGTCTATAGACAGCCTGCCCCTGGGTCACGTGGGAGAACCGGATGCTTCAGGGATTCAGTTGGCTGGTTGGGATTGGAGGAGAATGCAGGCGACAGGTCAGTGTCTGGGTTTTTTTGCATTTAAAAAAATATTTTAGGCCTAAAAATTACTTAAAACTCCCAAATCATTATTGTTGTTGTTTTAGGAGTTTTAAGTAATCTTCACGCCTAAAATTATATATTTTTTAAATGCAAAAAAAAAAAAAAAAAAAATCCCCAAAACACTACTTTATTCTCCAGGGTCTCGGTTTTTGGAAAATATATATTCTATATAAATCCTGTATTATAATAATACTAATAATAATATTAATACTAAAGTAGTGTTTTTTTTTTTTTTTTCACATTTAAAAAAATATTTTAGGCCTGAAGATTAAATCTTCAGGCCTAAAATATTTTTTTAAATGCAAAAAAAAAACTCCAAAACGCTACTTTATTCTCCAGGGTCTCGGTTTTTGGAAAATATATATTCTATATAAATCCTGTATTATAATAATAATAATAGTACAGGATTTATATAGCATATATTTTTCAATGTACATGGGAGGAGTCTTTGATACTTATGTACATGGGAGGAGCCTGTGATACTCATGTACATGGGAGGAGCCTGTAATACTTATGTACATGGGAGGAGTCTGTAATAACTACATACATGGGAGGAGTCTGTGATACTTATGTACATGGGAGGAGTCTGTGATACTTATGTACATGGGAGGAGCCTGTAATACTTATGTACATGGGAGGAGTCTGTAATAACTACGTACATGGGAGGAGTCTGTGATACTTATGTACATGGGAGGAGTCTGTGATAACTACGTACATGGGAGGAGTCTGTGATACTTATGTCCATGGGAGGAGTCTGTGATACTTATGTCCATGGGAGGAGTCTGTGATACTTGTGTACATGGGAGGAGCCTGTGATACTTGTGTACATGGGAGGAGCCTGTGATACTTATGTACATGGGAGGAGCCTGTAATACTTATGTACATGGGAGGAGCCTGTAATACTTATGTACATGGGAGGAGTCTGTAATAACTACGTACATGGGAGGAGTCTGTGATACTTATGTCCATGGGAGGAGTCTGTGATACTTATGTCCATGGGAGGAGTCTGTGATACTTATGTACATGGGAGGAGTCTGTGACACTTGTGTACATGGAAGGAGTCTGTGATACTTGTGTACATGGGAGGAGCCTGTGATACTTATGTACATGGGAGGAGCCTGTAATACTTATGTACATGGGAGGAGCCTGTAATACTTATGTACATGGGAGGAGTCTGTGATACCTACGTACAAGGGAGGAGTCTGTGATACTTGTGTACATGGGAGGAGCCTGTGATACTTGCGTACATGGGAGGAGCCTGTGATACTTGCGTACATGGGAGGAGCCTGTGATACTTGCGTACATGGGAGGAGCCTGTGATACTTCCGTACGTGGGAGGAGCCTGTGATACTTCCGTACGTGGGAGGAGCCTGTGATACTTATGTAATTTGGAGAACAAAGTCCAGAAAACATGGGAGGGCATGTAAGTGGGTGAAGGGTGATGAAATGTATGGGGGGGGGGGGGGTGCACAGAAGCGATGACTTTGCGGAAAAAACTTTATCCCCCTGTTGCATTTGTACTGCCACTGATCTGTGCCGCAACAGCCTCACAACCGCATGCAAACGCACGTGTTTGAGGTGGTACAACATTTACAGGCGTCATATCGAGGTTCAGAAAACAAACAATTATGTACATGATGCGTACTTCCAACAGAACCGCAAAAAAAAAAGCAACCCTGGGAAATCGGGGCGCCGCTGACCCCACCAGCTTCACTACTTTGAGTTTTCTGACAGGGAACACGGGGTTCAAGTGACAAAATTCATGCCGAGTAGTTAGCAGTAGAAAATGATTAAAAAAAAAAAATGATAATGATCATGACACTAAAGGCCTCGTGCACACGATTCTCTTGTTTGAAAAACCTACTTTTTCAGACTTTCGTTTTTCGGTATGTATTCGTGCGTGAAAAACGTATTCTCGCTTTTTTGTTCTGCACAATATGTAAATGGACATTTGCACCCGCGCATGTTTGCGCACATGAGGTGCAAATTACTGACCAAAAATTCTGATATACTGTGTGTGTGTGTGTGTGTGTGTGTATGTATGTGTGTATGTATATATATATATATATATATATATATACACACACTTTTTTTTTTCATTATTTAGGAAAAAAAAATAAAGGTTGTACTGAGCTTTTTCAAGCTGCAGATTTCAAAGGCAAGGCAACTCAATGGCACAAGCATAGACATGTGGAGAACGAAAAAAAAAATATTTGGTTTTGATTTGTTATTTACATTAATTTGTTTAGTTAAATTCGTTTAATTTATTTTCGGAATTTGTTTTGTTTTTTTCCTATTTGAATAGATTTGAATTATAGTTATTCGAATAGATTTCCAAAGAGAATAAAATAGAATAGAAAAGAATATAACAGAAAATAAAAGAATATAATATATTAGAGTAAAACAGAACAAAATAGGCTAGAAAATAAAATAGGATTAAAAAAAAGAATTTAAATAGATTATAACCATCTTCTGAAATTCAAATAGAAAAAAAAATAAAAAATTGAATAGAAATAAATTGACAATTTTCCAAAATTCAAATAGAATTAATTTGAGTAGAATTCTATTCTTTTCTATTGTCTATTTTTTTTCTACTCTATTCTCTTTTTTATGTATTCAAATTCAGATTTATTCTATTTGAAATTTGAATTTCAGAAGATGGTTAGAATATTCTATTCTATTTGTTTCTATTACATTCTAGTCTATTCTGTTTTGATTTTCTATTCTATTTTGTTTTGTTTTACTCTATTCTATTCTTTTTATTTGCTGATATATTCTTTTATATTCTATTTTTTTTCTATTCTATTCTTTTATTCATTTTGGAAATTGAAAAAAATTTTGAATTTGAAAATGATTCAAAACCAAATTTTTTTTGTTGTTGCTATTTTGGATTAGTTTAAATTTGGTACTATTGTAATTCGGCTATGTCCAAATTTCCGAAAAACAAAAAAAAATCGGTCCGAATTTCAATTTGGCGTTTTTGACTAAACGAACCGCACACGTCTACACAAGCGTGACCTAGTCCTAGTGTGATGTGTTGTAACAGCCACCTCTAAACTCTCCACAGTCACGGGATGAGGTGACATCTATATAGACGGGTATCATGCGGGGGGGTGGGGGAATACTGCATGGGGTGGGTAGGAGGTTTCCAGGTAAAGTGTCCTGTGTGGTGTGCCCCGTTCACCCTCCAGCACTGGTGTAGACATTATTTTTTTTGTATTGGCCACAGTGTTGGCCCTCTGAAGAGCAATCTGGGGGTGGGTCACTTTTCAGAGGGTGTATGACAGGTGGCAAGGAAGCGGTATGTCGCCCTCTCACCGCTTGTTTTAAACTCCAGCTGGGCAGCCCACCGCAGATGCACAGCCCTATTCAACGGAAAGGACAGCCTTTGGCAGATGCAAACCATAGCAGGGGGTTTAATTGTTGCTACATCGGTAAAGCAACACAGCGTGTATACACCTCCATTGTTTTGGGGTGGGGGGTAAAACCTCCATCAACATAAGTGCCTTTGCATTGAGTCCGCATTGATCAATGCTGTTTAAAGCGCCTGGTGTGAATGAGCCGAGTGTCTACACTGAGGAAATGTCCCCTCGCTTCCTGTGTGGTCACCGGGACAGGAAATGAGGGGAAATCTCCCCGAACTTCAAACAAGGCAATGCTCACTTTTGTCTTGTGTTCCACTTTAATGGAGGAGCAGGCCTCACCCCCCCCCCCCCCGCTGGAAATGCTAGTTGCCTGGCTGTCATGCGGACTTGGATCAAGTGTGCAGATTGGGAGTTCTGGATTCACTTGCTGCATGCTTGTTCCGGGTCACTGGCTGGATGGAGGTGAAACCCCCGGCACCCCATAAAAAGGGAACCCCCGGAATATACAGGGGAGATGCATACTGCCTGCAAGACTTCTGGGGGGGGGGGTTGATGGAGAGGCTTGTGTGGAACATGCTGGGACTTGTAGTTCTGATGTTGGAGGGAAGCTGGTGGTGCATGCTGGGGCTTGTAGTTCTCTGATTATGGAGAGAAGCTGGTGGTGCATCCTGGGACTTGTAGTTCTCAGATGTTTGAGAGAGGCTGGTGGTGCATGTAGTTCTTCAACATCGCAGAAGAGCTGATGGTGCATACTGGGACTTATAGTTCTCAGATGTTTGAGAGAGGCTGGTGGTGCATGCTGGAACTTGTAGTTCTCTGATTATGGAGAGAAGCTGGTGGTGTATCCTAGAACTTGTAGTTCTTCAACGTTGCAGAAGAGCTGGTGGTGCATGCTGGGACTTGTAGTTCTGATGTTGGAGAGAAGCTTGCAGTGCATGCTGGGACTTGTAGCACTCTGGTTATGGAAAGAAGCTGGTGGTGCATGCTGGGACTTGTAGTTCTGATGTTGGAGAGAAGCTTGCAGTGCATGCTGGGACTTGTAGTTCTCAGATGTTGGAGAGAAGCTGATGGTACATGCTGGGACTTGTAGTTCTCAGACATTAGAGAGGAAAGTTGAGACCTTGCCCTTTCTCAGTGCCAGTAGAGGCATGCTGGTACCTGTAGTGTCTCTGAAGGCTGAAAGGAAGAGCTGCACATTGGAAATAATACATAATAGATGAGTGTTCTCCAGTGCTGCCATTAATGAGCTCTCACAGTCCCAGCTGAATTGAGCAGCTGGCTGAGAGCTCTGTGAGTGCTGCCTGCCTGGTGCCTATGCTGAGGACTGACCCCTGCACACACAACAGGCAGCTTGTTCTGCTCATTTGCATATCACTACCCACAATGCCCTCTTGTGCAGGGAGCAGGCTCTGTGTGCAGCCCCAGGATGGATGGCAGCTTGTCTGGACCTGACTGCTGCTAGGGGAGGAGGCAGCTTGCCTCGGCTGCCCCTTGTGGCCACAGATAAAAGTGCGCCCAGCAATATACAGTGACACTTTGTAACATGTGGATCTGTTTAAGCAGAGCTACAATTCTGATCCAATCACAGGAAGCCGGGGGGTTAACCCCTTCCTGGGCATAGCCTGAATTTGTTCCATCTGGCAGAACCCCAAGATTATTATATTTTTACATTTTATTTTAATTCCTATACTGGGGCGGTCATGGCTGTGATTCATCTCACAAGCATCCTATGGAGTCGCCCTTCTTGTATGTAGGAACTAGAGCTGTCTCTCTCTACGCTGTGTGCATCAATAGAAATACACAGCCTCGTAACCTAGGGTGGCAGAGAACTCCCCCCCTCCCCCGCCTAACAAACTGACCATAAACTGCAATGTCCAAGCCCCCTTTGGAGCCACCCTTTTTATATAGTTGTCTCCCTGCACTGTGTGCATCAATAAAAACACACAGCCCCATAGCCTTGGGTGGCAAGAAACTGCTCCCCCCCCCTCCATTCTCCGAGCTAACAGGACTGTCTGTTGGGCTCTACATGTTTCGCTATAGTGCTTCTTCAGGACGGGTAAGGCATATTATTGGCTACAAAGAAAGAAATAAAATAATTTTCACCTTTTTTTTATATATTATTACTCTACATCCGATTGTTGTATATGTTTTGTAACTTATATTTCTTTTTTTTGTAGCCAATAATATGCTTTACAGCTCCTGAAGAAGTACTATAGTGAAACATGTAGAGCCCAACAGGCATTCTTATAGCTACTCAAGCTTTATATGCACATTATTATTATTATTATGAGTCATAAGAGGGCCAATGAGAGCTGCAGAGCTGGAGGTGTGTCTGTGTAAATCCAGGAAGTGAACAGGCAGCAGCTTCAGCTGCCCACAGTTAAAATGGCTGCAGCCAAACTCCATGGAGGGAGATTTCTGCAGCATATTTGGCAAGTACAGAATCACAGTATATATAAAATAATATGCAAAGTGGTTGGTGGGAAGCTTCAGAATGGCAAATATGTTTTTATTACAATAAGTTTTGTAAACTTATTGTAATTATTACAACAAGGTTTTTTTTATTACAAATTATGTGAGCATTATTTATTAATAATAATAAATAATTATTAATAATAAAACATTTTTATTATTTATTATTATTGTTGTTATTAATTCGTTACCTTCCATTCATTTAGATGCGGCATCCGTTATTTCGAATAATTGGTAACTTCGGATAAATTTTGTATTCGTTACGTTCACTAACAGCCAAATTTGAAAGGAAATTCCAATACCTTATAATTTAATAGTTAGTAATAGTTGTTATTATTAGTTATTATTTCGTATTTTTGTTCTTTTTGAATGGTTCTAGGGTAGGGGGGGCTAGTGCTAGGGTAGTGCTAGGGTGGGGGGGGGGGATAGGGGCTGTGTACTTGAAATTGACCCACTGCTGTCATGCACTGCTGCCGAATGCAACCCATTTAAGCCAATGGGGCCCGTGCTGCGACTGAGCATAATGCATGCAGTCGCAGTGAGGTGGATTGGCTGTCATAGAGTTAATTAGGTAGTAAAGAGTGCCTGGATTATATAGAGTTAAAACAGGCAGTGAAGAGGCAACATATCGCCTCCTCCCCATCTGTCAAACACCTCTGAAAAGCGACCCACCGCAGATCGATTTTCAGAGGTGTGGCAAGAACAGCTGCAAGTGTAAACTTAGCCTAAATGCACAGACCGCAGTCGTTTCTTTCCTGATTTGAAATTTCATCTGGTGTGTAGTAAGGGTAGTCCCCCAGGGGCAATTTTTTTTAAAAATGAAGCTTTGAAAGGAATACAAAGGGCGCAGCCCCGCCATCCCGTCTTCTGTTTATTTTTTGAAGGGGGAGGGGAAACCAATGGCTCAGCCACGATTGCACACAAAGCCGGTTTTCCCAGTTCTGCCCGGACTGTAGAATCGTCACCGATGCCGGGAGAGGGGAAGGCCAAAGAAAGAGTGAGCTGGCCAGAGACTAAGGCGGGTGCTGAATGAAATGTGACTGCGGTGGATGATCTGACTTTAGCACAGCTGCAGTATTTTCTGGCGGAGCCTAGCTAGAGGAGAGGGCACTGCACGTGCATGCAGGTATGAATGGCTCTAAGTGGGTGCAGAGGAGAGGACCGGGGGAGACCATCAGGGGTCTAATAGACCGGGGGAGACCGTTGGGGGTCTAATAGACCGGGGGAGACCGTCGGGGGTCTAATAGACCGGGGGAGACCGTCGGGGGTCTAATAGACCGGGGGAGACCGTCGGGGGTCTAATAGACCGGGGGAGACCGTCGGGGGTCTAATAGACCGGGGGAGACAATCGGGGGTCTAATAGACCGGGGGAGACAATCGGGGGTCCAATAGACCGGGGGAGACAATCGGGGGTCCAATAGACCGGGGGAGACAATCGGGGGTCCAATACACCGGGGGAGACAATCAGGGGTCCAATACACCGGGGGAGACAATCAGGGGTCCAATACACCGGGGGAGACAATCAGGGGTCCAATACACCGGGGGAGACAATCAGGGGTCCAATACACCGGGGGAGACAATCAGGGGTCCAATAGACCGGGGGAGACCATCAGGGGTCTAATAGACCTGTCATAACAAGAGAGTATCACATAGGGGACTTTTGGTCTCCATTTGATAAAAAGTTTAGTGAAAAAGTGTAAAAAAAAATAGTTGCACCCAAGCATGTACTACTCCCCCCCCCCCTCCAAAAAAAATGCTAACCCCCCCATACACATCCATATGAATGCAAACACATGGTTGGGGGCACCTACATAAAAAAAACATTGATTGCACTGCACAGGTGGCATATCACCGCACATCCCAGAGTGAGGCTCCGTTCACACTGGTGCAACTCCAAGGTAACACAATTTCAAGTGCGACTTTCAAGCGACTTTACACTCTCTTGTGGCCATATAGTAGGTGGGACGGTCAGATGACCACATTGTTTAGTTTCCGTTGTGGCACAGCAAGCCTGACCGTCCACTTCGGTGTTGTTATAATAATCCTCATCATAATTGGTGTTATATGATAGCCGTTCATCTTTGACCCGTGCCGTCTTTGTGAATGCCGTTCAGGAGATGAAACATCTGGAACACAAAGAATACGATCAATACGGTGAAATTTTACACCTATAGGAGGTCTTTTGGGAACTGACCCCCATCCCCCCACCACCACCACCACCACCTGTTAACAGGCAAGATGCTGAAAGACCAACACACATACTTTATAGTGGCTTTGCAAATGAGAGGAAAATTGAGTAATATAGAGGCTACAGTCTCTAAAATGCTAGCTGCCTGGCTTTCAAGGCTCTGATTATGGTCCAGAGGTCTGACCTCTTATTCTGCATACTTGTAGCGGGTCCATACTGCAGCCAGGTTATTAGTTCCCAAACCTAATCTGTTCTCTATGATGGAGGTGTGGACCATTGCTGCTCTCTATGATGGAGGTGTGGACCTCCGCTGCTCTCTCTGATGGAGGTGTGGACCTCCGCTGCTCTCTATGATGGTGGTGTGGACCTCCGCTGCTCTCTATGATGGAGGTGTGGACCTCCTCTGCTCTCTATGATGGAGGTGTGGACCTCTGCTGCTCTCTATGATGGAGGTGTGGACCTCCGCTGCTCTCTATGATGGAGGTGTGGACCTCCGCTGCTCTCTATGATGGAGGTGTGGACCTCCGCTGCTCTCTATGATGGAGGTGTGGACCTCCGCTGCTCTCTATGATGGAGGTGTGGACCTCCGCTGCTCTCTATGATGGAGGTGTGGACCTCCGCTGCTCTCTATGATGGAGGTGTGGACCTCCGCTGCTCTCTATGATGGAGCTGTGGACCTCCGCTGCTCTCTATGATGGAGCTGTGGACCTCCGCTGCTCTCTATGATGGAGGTGTGGACCTCCGCTGCTCTCTATGATGGAGGTGTAGACCTACGCTGCTCTCAGGTGTGGACATTTGCTGCTCTCTATGATGGAGGTGTAGACCTCCGCTGCTCTCTATGATGGAGGTGTGGACCTCCGCTGCTCTCTCTGATGGAGGTGTGGACCTCCGCTGCTCTCTATGATGGTGTGGACCTCCGCTGCTCTCTATGATGGAGGTGTGGACCTCCGCTGCTCTCTATGATGGAGGTGTGGACCTCCGCTGCTCTCTCTGATGGAGGTGTGGACCTCCGCTGCTCTCTATGATGGAGGTGTGGACCTCCGCTGCTCTCTATGATGGAGCTGTGGACCTCCGCTGCTCTCTATGATGGAGCTGTGGACCTCCGCTGCTCTCTATGATGGAGGTGTAGACCTCCGCTGCTCTCTCTGATGGAGGTGTGGACCTCCGCTGCTCTCTATGATGGTGTGGACCTCCGCTGCTCTCTATGATGGAGGTGTGGACCTCCGCTGCTCTCTATGATGGAGGTGTGGACCTCCGCTGCTCTCTATGATGGAGGTGTGGACCTCCGCTGCTCTCTATGATGGTGGTGTGGACCTCCACTGCTCTCTCTGATGGAGGTGTGGACCTCCGCTGCTCTCTATGATGGAGGTGTGGACCTCCGCTGCTCTCTATGATGGTGGTGTGGACCTCCACTGCTCTCTCTGATGGAGGTGTGGACCTCCACTGCTCTCTATGATGGAGGTGTAGACCTACGCTGCTCTCAGGTGTGGACATTTGCTGCTCTCTATGATGGAGGTGTGGACATTTGCTGCTCTCTATGATGGAGGTGTGGACCTCCGCTGCTCTCTATGATGGAGGTGTGGACCTCCGCTGCTCTCTATGATGGAGGTGTGGACCTCCGCTGCTCTCTATGATGGAGGTGTGGACCTCCGCTGCTCTCTATGATGGAGGTGTGGACCTCCGCTGCTCTCTATGATGGTGGTGTGGACCTCCGCTGCTCTCTATGATGGAGGTGTGGACCTCCGCTGCTCTCTATGATGGAGCTGTGGACCTCCGCTGCTCTCTATGATGGAGGTGTGGACCTCCGCTGCTCTCTATGATGGAGGTGTAGACCTCCGCTGCT
This sequence comes from Lithobates pipiens, assembly GCF_037356315.1. Lineage (NCBI taxonomy): Eukaryota > Metazoa > Chordata > Amphibia > Anura > Ranidae > Lithobates > Lithobates pipiens. The sequence goes on from NW_027507788.1 coordinate 218,067,992, forward strand.
CTCTCTGATGGAGGTGTGGACCTCCGCTGCTCTCTATGATGGTGTGGACCTCCGCTGCTCTCTATGATGGAGGTGTGGACCTCCGCTGCTCTCTATGATGGAGGTGTGGACCTCCGCTGCTCTCTATGATGGAGGTGTGGACCTCCGCTGCTCTCTATGATGGTGGTGTGGACCTCCACTGCTCTCTCTGATGGAGGTGTGGACCTCCGCTGCTCTCTATGATGGAGGTGTGGACCTCCGCTGCTCTCTATGATGGTGGTGTGGACCTCCACTGCTCTCTCTGATGGAGGTGTGGACCTCCACTGCTCTCTATGATGGAGGTGTAGACCTACGCTGCTCTCAGGTGTGGACATTTGCTGCTCTCTATGATGGAGGTGTGGACATTTGCTGCTCTCTATGATGGAGGTGTGGACCTCCGCTGCTCTCTATGATGGAGGTGTGGACCTCCGCTGCTCTCTATGATGGAGGTGTGGACCTCCGCTGCTCTCTATGATGGAGGTGTGGACCTCCGCTGCTCTCTATGATGGTGGTGTGGACCTCCGCTGCTCTCTATGATGGTGGTGTGGACCTCCGCTGCCCCCTATGATGGAGCTGTGGGCCTCAGCTGCCCCCTATGATGGAGGCGTGGGCCTTGCTTGCCCTGTATGACAGAGGCAACCACTTGCTATGCTTGTCGGCATCAAAAGTACAGCTGTACCTTGGCTAGTAGAAACCTTTGAGGTAAATGGGCCTCCTGGAGAAGCACATCCCCAGCTTTGTACCATACATTGCAATAACACGGATAAAACATGGGATTTAACACACGTTTGCTGTGGTCTCTGATGATTTTCCCTTGAACAACCATCAACATTCAAACTCCATCTCCAGTGCTGCCGAGGAAATGACAACTTTTTGTATTTCCTGCCCCCAACACATGGAGATGTGCCGTATGGTGGAGTTTGGCTCCCACTAGTGGCCTCCTAACTCAATGACCATTGTGCACTCTTGGCACATGGAGCGCACTCTTTTCCTATCCAATGGTGAGGAAGAGGAGTTCACTATGTGGTCATATTGTGTATATAATACATTTGTTACATTGTAGCCACTCATTCAGGAAGAGAATTAGATGCCCTGGGATTGGATTCTTAGCAGGAAGTATTTTCAGGCAGAAAGGATTTCAAATGAACGATCAGTATTCTGCCAAAATGTCCAAATAAAGGACTGCGCTGTTTTTGGCAATGCAGACTACCAGGTAGTGCATCACCATGCGATGTGCACACGTGTGTTTCCTGATTGCATTGGGGTGCCATTCAAAGCCAATGGCACAGCAACTTGCTAATGCAAGTAACACGCAAGTTACCATGCCACAGTGAAAAAGTGTGTTGAAAAACTCATCACCTGGACAGGAAGTGAGGGCAAATCTCCCTCATGGGGACACAGCCATTGAATCCTATGGTAAACATTCATTTTATTGCTGCCTGTGTGTCCATTAGGAGGATTTTCCCTTACTTCCTGTTGTGTGACACTCATCAAATGAGGAGGAACACTCAAATGGTGCACAGGCAGCACTAGAAAGTTCACAGAGGCTCTAACCCTCGTTCATTCTATCCAAGTCTGGCTGGGGTCAGACTTTAAGGGCTTGTTCACACCAGCAGCCATGCTGAATGCACGTCCCCTGGTGTTCGTGAGGGCAATGATGCCGGTGTACTGATTCTGGAGCATCATGCGGATCACCTTTTTATTTCATATTTTTTGGGTTAGAATGCAGGAGTCCCTAAACTACCAAAACCGTCTCTCTACAAGCTTTTAGCAGCACATTCACCAGCAGTTAGCCAAATGTGGCCCTTTCCTGAGTCCCCAACACAGATCACCAATGCTGAGCACTCCTAGGTGTAGAGGGGGACGGGGACTCTGCTGGGCACTTCTGGATGTAAGTAGGGGACTCTGCTGGGCACATTTTAATGTAGGGGAGACTCTGCTGGGCACATTTTAATGTAGGGGAGACTCTGCTGGGCACATATGAATTTTGGGGGGCTCTGCTGGGCACATATGAATGTAAGGGAGGCTCTACTGGGCACATATGAATGTAAGGAGGACTCTGCTGGGCACATATGAATTTAAGGGAGGCTCTACTGGGCACATATGAATGTAAGAGGGGCTCTGCTGGGCACATATGTATGTAAGGAGGACTCTGCTGGGCACATATAAATGTAAGGGAGGCTCTACTGGGCACATATGAATGTAGGGGAAACTCTGCTGGGCACATATGAATGTAAGGGAGGCTCTGCTGGGCACATATGAATGCAATGGGGGCTCTACTGGGCACATATGAATGTAAGAGGGGCTCTGCTGGGCACATATGTATGTAAGGAGGACTCTGCTGGGCACATATGAATGTAAGAGGGGTTCTTCTGGGCACATATGAATGTAGGGGGGACTCTGCTGGGCACATATGAATGTAAGGGGGGACTCTGTTGGGCACATATGAATGTAAGGGGGGACTCTGCTGGGTACTCCTGGGTGTAAGGAGGGAGGCGGGGCGGGGGACTCTATTGGGTATTCCTAGGTGTAAGGGGGACTCTATTGGGCACTTCTAGATATAGTGGGGGACTCTGCTGGTCACATGAATGTAAGGGGGAATGCTGCTGGGCACTCCTATGTGTAAGGGGGGGGGGGGGAATCTGCTGGTCAAATATGAATGTAAGGGGGGTTTCTGATGGGTACTCCTATGTGTAATGGGAATGGTGACTGTTGGGCACTCCTGGGTTTAAGGGGGTGCTCTTCTATATGTAAGGTGGGGGGGGGGGCTTTTCTTGGCACTCCAGGATGTAAGGGGAACTCTGATGGTCACTCCTATGTGTAAGTGGGGGAGGGGGACTTTGTTGAGCACTTCTGGATGTAAGTTGCGCCTCTGCTGGGCACAAATGAATGTAAGGGGGGACTCTGCTGGGCACTTCTGGATATAGTGGTTCTATGGATGAGGACTATGCATCCCGATTAGTCCCCCTGGATTTTGTGGTTGGCGGTTTGCCCACACAAATCAGGGCGATAGTCTCTTCACACCTTCTGATGACTCAGATCTGCAATAGTACATTCACAATGACAGCAGAATCTGTGCGGAGAGGCCAGAGTGACACCGCTGTGAGGGTACGCCCGGGAGAGCAGAGTGATGGCTCAGGCCCAGATCGGTCACCCGGCATCTCTGGTTTTTGTCAGGGGTTCATTCCTAACAGAGCTTGTGGCTTCATTTCCAAAAATATGGGATCTTTTAGCCCAATTTCCTAGTATGCCCCCCATATTGGCACCCTATGGCAGACTCCGCTGCCAAGTGATCCCGATGCCAGTCAGTGCTTGATTAGATCCATTGCAAAGCAGAGGAGACATAAAGAGTCTAAGAGACACCTGCTCGCTCTATAAAGAGGACCTGTCACCAGCCAATGCTATCACATATAGGGGGGTTATTGACCCTCTGTGACAGCAATAAAGTTAATTTAATTTTTTTTTCATTTTTATAATAAATAAAAACAATTGCGGTATATAAAAAAATTTAAGTAATGAAAAATAAAATTAAAACACCCCCGTCACCAATGCACACACACCCCAATTCATGCATGAGCATGTGTATGTAAACATAAATTGGGAGTAATATTGTGTTTGCACTAACATTTATTTTAAATATATTAATTTTCCTGAAATATGCATTTGAAAAATAGCTGCGCCAATATCATGCTTCATAAAAGATTGCAACTGCCACCATTTTATTCTCCAGACTCTCTGCTTTCGGAAAACATATAATTGTTTGGGGGTTAGAGTAATTTCTAGAAAAATTATTTCTCCGGTAGACAAGTGGTTAAAGGAGGTCCGCAGGATGACGGTTCTCGGGTACAAGCTTACCTGCAGCGCCATCTGCTGGTGGAATCTGGCATTGCATGATATGGTCTCTTCATTGGTTCTCTAGGCATTTGAAAAATAGCTGCACCATGATATGGTCTCTTTATAGGTTTTTGGGGGTTTAGAGTCATTTTCTAGCAAAATAATTGCTCCGGTAGACAAATGATTAAACGGGGTGGGCCGACTGCCAGTCCTCAGGTACAAACTTACCTGCAGCGCAATCTGCTGGTGGAATCTGGTATTGCATGATATGGTCTCTTCATTGGTTCTCATCCATGCATTTGAAAAATAGCTGCGCCAATATCATGCTCCATAAAAAAAAAAATTGCAACTGCCATTTTATTCTCCAGGGTCTCTGCTTTTAGAAAATATATAATTGTTTTGGGGGGGGGGAGGTTTAGAGTAATTTCTAGCAAAATGATTGCTCTGGTAGACAAGTGGTTAAAGGAGGTCGGCTGGATGACAGTCCTCGGTTACAAGCTTACGTGCAGCGCCATCTGCTGGTGGAATCTGGCATTGCGTGATATGGTCTCTTCATTGGTTCTCCTCCGAGGTCGGAGCCATGTGTAGTAATAAAAGGGAGCGCAGAGAATCCTGGTCGGGTTTGCTGCCCATGGCTCTCACCCTATACCGGGATACAGAGTTCTTCTGCAGATGCAGAATGATCTTTGGCTTCCCGCAGAGAGCAGAATATTCTCCGCCGGAGGATTGGAGACGCATAATCAATGCGATTAACGTGTCGCTGCAATTTCCATTAAGCCTTTCATAGAAAGAGATGTTTATTAAAGAGGCACTTTCATGCTACGAAATCGGAGAGGAGATGTTTCTTGACACAAAGGTCTGAGCATTAAAATGCAATAAAGAAAAACATCGTATTCATAAAAGGAATCGCATTATCCCCGCAATCCTTGAAAAGGAATCGCATCCTCCCCGTAATCCTTGAAAAAGAATCGCGTCCTCCCCGTAATCCTTGAAAAAGAATCGCGTCCTCCCCGTAATCCTTGAAAAAGAATCGCGTCCTCCCCGTAATCCTTGAAAAAGAATCGCGTCCTCCCCGTAATCCTTGAAAAGGAATCACTTCTTCCCCGCAATCCTTGAAAAGGAATCGCACCTTCCCTGTAATCCTTGAAAAGGAACCGCGTCCTCCCCTTGCAAAGGAATCGCGTCCTCCCCGTAATCCTTGCAAAGGAATCGCACCTTCCCTGTAATCCTTGAAAAGGAACCGCGTCCTCCCCTTGCAAAGGAATCGCACCCTCCCCCTAATCCTTGCAAAGGAATCGCACCCTCCCCGTAATCCTTGCAAAGGAATCGCACCCTCCCCGTAATCCTTGCAAAGGAATCGCGTCCTCCCCACAATCCTTGAAAATGAATCGCTTCTTCCCCGCAATCCTTGAAAAGGAATCGCACCTTCCCTGTAATCCTTGAAAAGGAATCGCTTCTTCCCCGCAATCCTTGAAAAGGAATCGCACCTTCCCTGTAATCCTTGAAAAGGAATCGCTTCTTCCCCGCAATCCTTGAAAAGGAATCGCACCTTCCCTGTAATCCTTGAAAAGGAATCGCTTCTTCCCCGTAATCCTTGAAAAGGAATCGCACTTTCCCTGTAATCCTTGAAAAGGAACCGCGTCCTCCCCTTGCAAAGGAATCGCACCCTCCCCGTAATCCTTGCAAAGGAATCGCACCCTCCCCGTAATCCTTGAAAGCCTTTCCTGAAAAAAAGGCAAATCATTCATCTCTCCAAACCAGGCCTGAGAAGTAAAAACAACAATTTATTAAATGTGTAGGTCAGATCAGTGGCGGCAACCAACCCCCTTACCCCCCCCCCCCCTCCCAGAGTGGCCGGCAGCACTACCCCCTACCCCACCCAGCTGGGCACTTACCCCATCTAGGTGGCGGGTGGCAGCTCCAGTGTCCTCGTCTCCAGCTCGGCGGCTTTCGCCCGTGAGTTTCCTCTCTCCTCCTAGGCGTTGGGCGTCCAATAGGGAAACAAGTCTCATGACCCGCTTCCTGATCAGTGTGAAAATAGCATTAATATTAATTTGCTATTTTCCCACAACTGGTGGGATCGGGGTGGAGTGCCCTGTGCCCCCCACCCCCCTGAGCCCACCCTTTTTTAAAGCCTATTGGAGCCTCAGGCTCTAATCACGTTTAAAAAAAAAACAAACACCCTCCTCCCCCCCCCATTGGAATCCAAAGTCTGGCTTGTGTAGATAAGTGGGCTGACGCATGGATACGGGGGCGTGGCCTGTGGTCCCCTAGTTGACAGGACTGGGTCAGATGTTGCTGATGGTGTCCAGTTATAAGATATTTGCTGGTCACACATTCCCATAATTTTCCCATCATTTCTCTAATAGATTTATTCCTGTAATCATCGGCTCCACCTAGTGGGTAAAATGCGGTATATTTTCTCAGTAAATTATGTTGCATTTTGGCCACTAGATGGCGCTGATGGTATAGGTTTCCTAAAGTCAGGCTGTGTAGAAATACCAGTTTCCTGGCTCTTATGCTGCTCTAATGGTTTTAGGACTCTCCTAAGCCCCTGCAGTTCAGTAGTTTGACTTTTTGTATATGAATGTATTCACTGGTTAGCTGCTCAAATACTGAAGCCCAGCCAGCCAGGCGAGCGGCATTTTGCCAGGGAGTGTAAGAACAAGTACTAACACATATTTCCTCTGTATTGCATAGTATCCTTGTCTATGTAATATAGAGGAAGCGGATCGTGTCTATGTAATATAGAGGAAGCGGATCCTGCCTATGTAATAGAGAGGAAGCGGATCCTGCCTATGTAATAGAGAGGAAGCGGATCCTGCCTATGTAGTAGAGAGGAAGCGGATCCTGCCGATGTAGTAGAGAGGAAGCGGGTCCTGCCTATGTAATAGAGAGGAAGCGGATCCTGCCTATGTAATAGAGAGGAAGCGGATCCTGCCTATGTAATAGAGAGGAAGCGGATCCTGCCTATGTAATAGAGAGGAAGCAGATCCTGCCTATGTAATAGAGAGGAAACGGGTCCTGCCTATGTAATAGAGAGGAAGCGGATCCTGCCTATGTAATAGAGAGGAAGCGGATCCTGCCTATGTAATAGAGAGGAAGCGGATCCTGCCTATGTAGTAGAGAGGAAGCGGATCCTGCCTATGTAGTAGAGAGGAAGCGGATCCTGCCTATGTAGTAGAGAGGAAGCAGATCCTGCCTATGTAGTAGAGAGGAAGCGGATCCTGCCTATGTAGTAGAGAGGAAGCGGATCCTGCCTATGTAGTAGGGATGAGCCGAACACCCCCCGGTTCGGTTCGCACCAGAACTTGCGAACGACCCCCCGCGTTCGGTACGAACGTTAGAACCCCATTGAAGTCTATGGGACTCGAACGTTCGAATTGGAAAGTGCTAATTTTAAAGGCTAATATGCAAGATAGTGTCCTAAAAAGGGTTTGGCGACCTGCCTCCTGCCTCAGGGGACATGGGTCACTGCAAAAAAAAGTTTTAAAAACTACCGTTTTGGCGGGAGCACTGATTTTAATGACGATTAAAGTGAAAAAAAAGTGAAATATTCCTTTAAATATGGTGCCTGGGGGGTGTCTGTAGTATGCCTGTGAAGTGCCACGTGTTTCCCGTGTTTAGAACAGTCCCTGCACAAAATGACATTAAACGTAAATAACACCATTTAAAACTGCTTGCGGTTTTAATGTTATATCTGGTTCCTGCAATATGGTTGAAAATCATTCAGAAAAATGGCATGGGTAGCCCTCCCTGCCCATTACCAGCCTATTTGGGTCTTGTACGCATATTAAGGGGAACCCTGTACCCATATTAAAAAAAGGAAATGCGTGTGGCCCCCAGGCCCTATATACTCAGAACAACAGTATACAGGCGGTGCAAACAAGACAGGGACTGTGTAGGTTTGTTGTGTTAAGTTGAATCTGTTTGTCATTTTCAACCGGTACATTTTTAAAGTGTAGCTCCAGTCAAAAAAACTATCTTTAAGCTTTTTGGAAAACATAGGGAAGGGTTATCACCCCTGTATAATTAGTTTTGTCGTCCATCTTTTTTCATCTCACTTGCTGCTGTCTCCTTGCGTTTGCAAGTAGGAGATGTTTGTAAGTTGGATGTTTGAAAGTAGGGGCCTGCCCTATATTATAGCGGTATGTACTGGGTACAGAGCACGCAGACAGCACGCACTCCTAACACTACTGACTGCAAGCTCTATTATTAACCACTTGTTAGCCCAATGTTTGCATAAAGTGAAAGATGAAGTTATGCTGAGTAAATAGATATCAAACATGTCACTCTTCAAAATTGCACATGCCCGTGGAATGGCGCCAAACGTCGCTACTTAAAAAATCCCCATAGGCGACGCTTTAATTTTTTTTTACTGGTTACATGTTTTGAGTTGCAGAGGAGGTCTAGGACTAGAATTATTGCTCTCGCTCTAACATTCTCGGCGATACCTCACATGTGTGGCACATGCGAGCACATGGGGACATGGGCGCTTTAATTTTTATTTTATTTTTTTATTGTTCATTTTACTTTATTTATTTTAGTTTGACATTTTTTTTTCCCAAAAATATATTTTTGATCACTTTTATTCCTATTACAAGAAATGTAAACATCCCTTGTAATAGGAATATGGGGTGACAGGTCCTCTTTACAGTGAAATCTGGGGGGTCAATATGACCCCACATCTCACCTCTAGGCTGGGAAGCCTGAAATAAAAAATAAAAAAAAGATTCTGGCTTTGATCGTACTGGCGAGTTGGTAGAAGCACCGGAGGGCGGTGAGGGGTGGGGGGCGTCTATGGCTGGGTATTTCAGGGTATCACCGAGTATGGCTGGGTATCTCCGAGTATGGCTGGGTATGGCAATTTATGGCAGGGTATTACAGAGTATTGGCGGGGTATTGGCGGGGTACTACAGAGTAATAGCAGGGTACTGCAGAGTATTGGGGGTACTGCAGAGTAATGGCAGGGTACTGCACTGCAGAGTAATGGCAGGGTACTGCACTGCAGAGTAATGGCAGGGTACTGCACTGCAGAGTAATGGCAGGGTACTGCACTGCAGAGTAATGGCAGGGTACTGCACTGCAGAGTAATGGCGGGGTACTGCAGAGTAATGGCGGGGTACTGCAGAGTAATGGCAGGGTACTGCACTGCAGAGTAATGGCGGGGTACTGCACTGCAGAGTAATGGCGGGGTACTGCACTGCAGAGTATTGGGGGGCACTGCAGAGTAATGGCGGGGTACTGCAGAGTAATGGTGGGGTACTGCAGAGTAATGGCAGGGTACTGCACTGCAGAGTAATGGCGGGGTACTGCAGAGTAATGGCGGGGTACTGCAGAGTAATGGCAGGGTACTGCACTGCAGAGTAATGGCGGGGTACTGCAGAGTAATGGTGGGGTACTGCAGAGTAATGGCAGGGTACTGCAGAGTAATGGCAGGGTACTGCACTGCAGAGTAATGGCGGGGTACTGCAGAGTAATGGCGGGGTACTGCAGAGTAATGGCAGGGTACTGCAGAGTATGCACTGGTATTGCAGAGTATTGGCAGGGAATTGAGGGGTTAAATTCGGTGAGCAGCGATGTGGGCACTGCAGATGCAGCCCACATCGCTGCTGACACCGATCTCTTTCCCCTCCGCTGTACCGATCGGTACAGAAAGGGGAGGGAGGAACAGGCGTCATAACATGACGCCGGTTTGTTTCCAAGTGATCACTCCGTCATTTGACGGAGCAATCACATGGTAAACGGCCGCTATGAGCGGCCGTTTACCGTGATCCGTGATGCGACCCGGCGGTCACGGATGCTCTCGAGTGCGCACACCTCGGGGCACGCGAGAGCAGAATTCTGGGAGGCCGTTAATTAACGGCCTCTCTGAGTTAAACAACCGCCCTGAAGCCGTTAATCGGCAATGGGCAGTTGTTAAGTGGTTAAAGCTAGATCACTAGCTATATAGGTGAGGTGAATATAGTGGTGTATACTGCAGTCAGGGCACAGACAACAACCACTACACAGCAGCAAGATAGGAAATCAGCCAAAAACGATTGGTGTGTACTGTGTTGAAGGTACACAGAACACCCACTGCTTCAGATGCAAAGTAACACACTACAGGAGGCCGCCTTAAAGGCGGCCTTATATAGTGTGGGGCGTGCACTACACAGCCTGAGCTATGATTGGCCACAGGCAGGATGCCTGTGGCCAATCATGGCTCTCCTCGCTGCCGGCGCTGCGATTGGCCAAGCATGCGGGGTCACAGTGCATGCTTAGCCAATCATCGGGCAGCAATGCACTGCGCCAACGCAGTGCATTGTGGTCCGCGCGCGCGTCACTCGAATTTTGACTCGAACGGCCAAAACGTTCGGAATTCGCCGAACGCACGAACAGCCAATGTTCGAGTCGAACGTACGTTCGACTCGAACACGAAGCTCATCCCTACTATGTAGTAGAGAGGAAGCGGATCCTGCCTATGTAGTAGAGAGGAAGCGGATCCTGCCTATGTAGTAGAGAGGAAGCGGATCCTGCCTATGTAGTAGAGAGGAAGCGGATCCCGCCTATGTAATGGAGAGGAAGCGGATCCTGCCTATGTAGTAGAGAGGAAGCGGATCCTGCCTATGTAATAGAGAGGAAGCGGATCCTGCCTATGTAATAGAGAGGAAGCGGATCCTGCCTATGTAATAGTGAGGAAGCGGATCCTGCCTATGTAATAGTGAGGAAGCGGATCCTGCCTATGTAATGGAGAGGAAGCGGATCCTGCCTATGTAGTAGAGAGGAAGCGGATCCTGCCGATGTAGTAGAGAGGAAGCGGATCCTGCCGATGTAGTAGAGAGGAAGCGGATCCTGCCTATGTAGTAGAGAGGAAGCGGATCCTGCCTATGTAATAGAGAGGAAGCGGATCCTGCCTATGTAATAGAGAGGAAGCGGATCCTGCCTATGTAATAGTGAGGAAGCGGATCCTGCCTATGTAGTAGAGAGGAAGCGGATCCTGCCTATGTAGTAGAGAGGAAGCGGATCCTGCCTATGTAGTAGAGAGGAAGCGGATCCTGCCTATGTAGTAGAGAGGAAGCGGATCCTGCCTATGTAGTAGAGAGGAAGCGGATCCTGCCTATGTAATAGAGAGTAAGCGGATCCTGCCTATGTAATAGAGAGTAAGCGGATCCTGCCTATGTAATAGAGAGTAAGCGGATCCTGCCTATGTAATAGAGAGTAAGCGGATCCTGCCAATGTAATATAGAGGAACCTGGGGGGGGTTAAGAATAAGTCCGCTCTTCATCCCACTCTGTTTTGTGGTCGGAGATCTCGGCCTGTGAAGGCTCCTCTGTGTGTTTCAGCGACAGGAGGGAGACCGCGGAGTGTGCGGAGCGTGCGGAGTGTGCGGAGCGTGCCTCGCAGCTCTTGGAGCCCCCCCACCCCCCCCCTCCTCCTGTATGAATCGCTTGTCTTGTTTGCCGCTCCCGGGCTGTTTACATTCCCAAAATATTCCCGGAAGAACGCGGCCGATCGTTCAGGAGCGATTTTATGGAAGGCCGGATTTTTCTCTGCTGTGTCAGCCTGGTGTCCGTCTCCTGCAGTCCATGTACAGCAGAGCTCTGACTTGGAGAGGGAGAAGCAACACAAGCCAGTCAACTGTGCTGTAATGCGAATGTTCTAACAATGCTGGTGGGGGAGAGCAGAATGACAGGGAGATGAGACTATCAGTGTGCTGTGTCTCCTTCCACTCTCCGCTTACCAGATGGGGGAGGGGGGAGTCTGTAAAGGGTTCATGCACAAGTTGGCGCTGGGACTTTATACTAAGTATATAATATGCTTCTAAAAGCACAATGATAGGATCATTTCCCTGTCACTCTGCTCTCCCCTCCTATCAGTATTGTTAGAACATTAGCATTACAGCACAGCTGATTGGCTTCTTGTGCTGCTTCTCCCTCTCTGAGCCTGAGCTCTGCTGTAGAGGGCCTGCAAGAGGCTGTTGCCAGTCTGATAACCCCTCCCCCCACCCATTATGATGTGGAAACCTGAACTCTAGATCTGCCTATGTAATCTATAGGAAGCGGACCCTGCCTATGTAATCTAGAGGAAGCGGACCCTGCCTATGTAATCTAGAGGAAGCGGACCCTGCCTATGTAATCTAGAGGAAGCGGACCCTGCCTATGTAATCTAGAGGAAGCGGACCCTGCCTATGTAATCTAGAGGAAGCGGACCCTGCCTATGTAATCTAGAGGAAGCGGACCCTGCCTATGTAATCTAGAGGAAGCGGACCCTGCCTATGTAATCTAGAGGAAGCGGACCCTGCCTATGTAATGTAGAGGAAGCGGACCCTGCCAATGTAATCTAGAGGAAGCGGACCCTGCCTATGTAATGTAGAGGAAGCGGACCCTGCCTATGTAATGTAGAGGAAGCGGATCCTGCCTATGTAATCTAGAGGAAGCGGACCCTGCCTATGTAATGTAGAGGAAGCGGATCCTGCCTATGTAATCTAGAGGAAGCGGACCCTGCCTATGTAGTACAGGGGAAGGAGACCCTGCCTATGTAATCTAGAAGAAGCGGATCGTGCCTATGTAATCTAGAGGAAGCGGGCCCTGCCTATGTAATCTAGAGGAAGCGGGCCCTGCCTATGTAATCTAGAGGAAGCGGGCCCTGCCTATGTAATCTAGAGGAAGCGGGCCCTGCCTATGTAATCTAGAGGAAGCGGACCCTGCCTATGTAATAAAGTAATATGTCATGTCACACTGTATAGAATTACACATTGAAATAATAGAAAGACATAATTAACTGTTGAGTCTCTGCTAGGAGGGGGAAGCTGAAGTTCTGAGTCACTGCTGGGAGGGGGAGCAGGGCCGTGGGGTCACTGCTGGGAGGGGGAGCAGGGCCGTGGGGTCACTGTTGGGAGGGGGAGCAGGCCGTGGGGTCACTGCTGGGAGGGGGAGCAGAGCCGTGGGGTCACTGCTGGGAGGGGGAGCAGGGCCGTGGGGTCACTGTTGGGAGGGGGAGCAGGCCGTGGGGTCACTGCTGGGAGGGGGAGCAGGGCCGTGGGGTCACTGCTGGGAGGGGGAGCAGGGCCGTGGGGTCACTGCTGGGAGGGGGAGCAGGCCGTGGGGTCACTGCTGGGAGGGGGAGCAGGGCCGTGGGGTCACTGCTGGGAGGGGGAGCAGGGCCGTGGGGTCACTGTTGGGAGGGGGAGCAGGCCGTGGGGTCACTGCTGGGAGGGGGAGCAGAGCCGTGGGGTCACTGCTGGGAGGGGGAGCAGGGCCGTGGGGTCACTGTTGGGAGGGGGAGCAGGCCGTGGGGTCACTGCTGGGAGGGGGAGCAGGGCCGTGGGGTCACTGCTGGGAGGGGGAGCAGGGCCGTGGGGTCACTGCTGGGAGGGGGAGCAGGCCGTGGGGTCACTGCTGGGAGGGGGAGCAGAGCTGCTCAGTCAGGTATAATACTTGTCTGTATGGTGGACAGCCAGTCTTCTCTCGTATCCAGGGCCTCCAACACACTTCAGACCGCCATGCATGGCCCCTGCTTCAGAAAATGGGACAGAACTCAAGTCAAAGACCCAAAATAAATAAATAAATGAAAACGCCCCCCCCCCCCCTCTGCGCAGAAAGGAGCGTTTATGTAAACAGCATTCGCACCACACATGTGAGGTATCGCCGCGATCATCAGAGCGAGAGCGATAATTCTAGCTCTAGACCAATTAATCGTCACCTATGGAGATTTGTAAGTACAGCGATTCCTCGATGGTGACATGTTGGGGATCTATTTACTCGATGTAACCTCTTCCTTCATATTTTACCAAAAAAATATTCTGGTAAATTTTATGTTTTTCTTTAGTTCATTAAAATGTATTTTTTCCCCCAAAAAAACAAACTTGCGTTTGAAAAAAATGTGCAAATACCATGTGCTGCAAAAAAAAAAAAAAAAAAAACATTTTATTCCCCGGGGTCTCTGCTTGAAAAAAATTTTTTTTATGTAATAATTAGCGGGGGAGGAATTTTCTAGCAAAAAATACAAACCGTGGCAGAATAAGTCCGCTCTTCATCCCGCTCTGTTTTGTGGTCGGAGATCTCGGCCTGTGAAGGCTCCTCTGTGTGTTTCAGCGACAGGAGGGAGACCGCGGAGCGTGCGGAGCGTGCGGAGCGTGCGGAGCGTGCCTCGCAGCTCTCGGAGCCCCCCCACCCCACCCCCCCCCTCCTGTATGAATCGCTTGTCTTGTTTGCCGCTCCCGGGCTGTTTACATTCCCAAAATATTCCCGGAAGAACGCGGCCGATCGTTCAGGAGCGATTTTATGGAAGGCCGGATTTTTCTCTGCTGCGTCAGCCTGGTGTCCGTCTCCTGCAGTGCCTGTACAGCAGAGCTCTGACTTGGAGAGGGAGAAGCAACACAAGAAGCCAGTCAGCTGTGCTGTAATGCGAATGTTCTAACAATGCTGGTGGGGGGGAGAGAAGAGTGACAGGGAGATGAGCCTATCAATGTGCTGCTTCTCCTTCCACTGTCCAGTTACCAGATGGGGGAGGGGGGAGTCTGTAAAGGGTTCATGCACAAGTTAGCGCTGAGAATTTATACTAAGTATATAATATGCTTCTAAAAGCACAATGATAGGATCATTTCCCTGTCACTCTGCTCTCTCCTCCTATCAGTATTGTGAGTACATTGGCATTACAGCACAGCTGATTGGCTTCTTGTGTTGCTTCTCCCTCTCCCAGTCTGAGCTCTGCTGTACAGGGACCACAAGAGGCTGATGCCAGTCTGATAACAACCCCTCCCCCCACCCATTATGATGTGGAAACGTGAAGTGTATGTTAGGTAGGTTACTGGTTGTGCGTTGTCCAAAAGGGTGCGATCTTCTTTTCTATTTATTTTTTTGCACTGTAGCGGAACATTGGCATGCTGCCAACCAATGTGCTAGCCCCGCCCTATTCAGAATGAATGGCACCGCATTACACCAAACATTATGGGGCGGTTATTAGCGTCACTTCCGTCTTTGGCTGGGTCACGTCGGCAATAGGAGATTATGGGGCTCCCCGGGCAATAGGAGATTATAGGGCTCCCCGGGAAATAGGAGATTATGGGGCTCCCCGGGCAATTGGAGATTATGGGGCTCCCCGGGCAATAGGAGATTATGGGGCTCCCTGGGCAATAGGAGATATGGGGCTCCCCGGGAAATAGGAGATTATGGGGCTCCCTGGGCAATAGGAGATTATGGGGCCCCCGGGCAATAGGAGATTATGGGGCCCTCCGGGAAATAGGAGATTATGGGGCTCCCTGGGCAATAGGAGATTATGGGCCCCCCGGGCAATAGGAGATTATGGGGCTCCCCGGGCAATAGGAGATTATAGGGCTCCCCGGGAAATAGGAGATTATGGGGCTCCCCGGGCAATTGGAGATTATGGGGCTCCCCGGGCAATAGGAGATTATGGGGCTCCCTGGGCAATAGGAGATATGGGGCTCCCCGGGAAATAGGAGATTATGGGGCTCCCTGGGCAATAGGAGATTATGGGGCCCCCGGGCAATAGGAGATTATGGGGCCCTCCGGGAAATAGGAGATTATGGGGCTCCCTGGGCAATAGGAGATTATGGGCCCCCCGGGCAATAGGAGATTATGGGGCTCCCCGGGCAATAGGAGATTATAGGGCTCCCCGGGAAATAGGAGATTATGGGGCTCCCCGGGCAATTGGAGATTATGGGGCTCCCCGGGCAATAGGAGATATGGGGCTCCCCGGGAAATAGGAGATTATGGGGCTCCCTGGGCAATAGGAGATTATGGGGCCCCCGGGCAATAGGAGATTATGGGGCCCTCCGGGAAATTGGAGATTATGGGGCTCCCCGGGCAATAGGAGATTATAGGGCTCCCCGGGAAATAGGAGATTATGGGGCTCCCCGGGCAATTGGAGATTATGGGGCTCCCCGGGCAATAGGAGATTATGGGGCTCCCTGGGCAATAGGAGATATGGGGCTCCCCGGGAAATAGGAGATTATGGGGCTCCCTGGGCAATAGGAGATTATGGGGCCCCCGGGCAATAGGAGATTATGGGGCCCTCCGGGAAATAGGAGATTATGGGGCTCCCTGGGCAATAGGAGATTATGGGCCCCCCGGGCAATAGGAGATTATGGGGCCCTCTGGGCAATTGGAGATTATGGGGCTCCCCGGGCAATAGGAGATTATGGGGCCCCCAGGCAATAGGAGATTATGGGGCCCTCTGGGCAATTGGAGATTATGGCGCCCTCTGGGCAATTTTCTAGATTATGGGGCTCCCCGGGCAATTGGAGATTATGGGGCTCCCCGGGCAATAGGAGATTATGGGGCTCCCTGGGCAATAGGAGATTATGGGGCCCTCCGGGCAATTGGAGATTATGGGGCTCCCCGGGCAATTGGAGATTATGGGGCTCCCCGGGCAATAGGAGATATGGGGCTCCCCGGGAAATAGGAGATTATGGGGCTCCCTGGGCAATAGGAGATTATGGGGCCCCCGGGCAATAGGAGATTATGGGGCTCCCCGGGAAATAGGAGATTATGGGGCTCCCTGGGCAATAGGAGATATGGGGCTCCCCGGGAAATAGGAGATTATGGGGCTCCCTGGGCAATAGGAGATTATGGGGCCCCCAGGCAATAGGAGATTATGGGGCCCCCAGGCAATAGGAGATTATGGGGCCCTCTGGGCAATTGGAGATTATGGGGCTCCCCGGGAAATAGGAGATTATGGGGCTCCCCGGAAAAAAGGAGATTATGGGGCTCCCTGGGCAATAGGAGATTATGGGGCCCCCAGGCAATAGGAGATTATGGGGCCCTCTGGGCAATTGGAGATTATGGGGCCCTCTGGGCAATTTTCTAGATTATGGGGCCCCCCGGGCAATAGGAGATTATGGGGCCACACAGTATACACACACAGTATACAATCACACAATATACACATACATGTACACACAGTATACACAGACATGTTTCTATTGGCTGAGAAGGTACTGGAGAGGTGGGGCAGCTATGATCTCAGTATTTTTAGACCAAAAGGATGTCGGGAAGGGACATTTCAGAGACGGATGTAAAAAAAAATGATTTTTACATACTGTCCCTGGTTTTCCTGAGGCTGGCAACCCTGACGGGGCCCCCTAGTGGCCCGGGGCCCTCGGGCAGTGCCCGTGTGGCCGAATGGTCAGTGCGCCCCTGCTTGTATGAAGCTTCGGTATTGTAAGTGTTCACTTTATATGTTTATATCATTAAATCATTTTCGACGGAGAGCACTATGGGTTATTTTTCTGTTCACGTGATACGGATACAGATACATGCCCTCCATGCCCTCCTCACTGTGAAGTAGGGTTGCCACCTTTTCTTCACAACAAACCCGAACACTTCAGCAGCACAGGGAACATTTTATTTTTGTAGTATACATTATAGGATTATAAAAGACCTGATACACCTTTTGGGTTCCCCAAGGATAGAGGTGAAGCAACACGCTGTGGCACACATTGGATGTGGCAAAACTGCTCTTGCTGACATCATCGTGGGCCCCCCCCCCCCCCCCCCCCAGTGCCCCCATTGATGTCAAACCTGCCCCCAGACAGCAGCTCCCGGATGGCAACAGATTTTTGTGTGACTATCTCAATTACTTGGGGAGCCACAGCCCAGTCTGAATAATGTGTCCGGGTTTCAGAGAGAGACTGAAACCCGGGCACGTTATTCCAAACCTGGACTGTCCGGGTTAAACCCGGACAGGTGGCAACCCTACTGTGAAGGCCAGTTATGGGTGTGGGCAGTGGCCAGTTTTTTGTTACTGTTTATATATAATATATGGCCCGGGGACTCGCTGCCCTTGTGCTCTTGCTGGGTGTCCAGTGCGCTCCTGTTCCTTTTTAAGGGGGCTTGGGCAGCCTCCAGGACCACCTGTCCCACATCTATCCATTCCATGCATGTGCTTCCACTGTGGAGACACTTATACATTTGTAGTGTTAGGACTGCAAGCAACGCCGGGTGCCGTGACGAGGCCTTGCAGCTTTCACATGCGTTTGCAAATGTGTGCCAACTAAACCCCCTGCTTTTACCAGACGGTTAGATAGACGGGTCAATCTGGTTGGTCAGCAGACTGGTTGGTGAGTTGAGCTCTGGAATTGTCTTTGTTTTTTACATGATACGGGACATATGATTATTGCCACATACTGTCCACTGTGAGTTTTAACCGTGGATTTGCCAGCCATTAGATCCTGAATAGGAGGAGGTATCTTCATCTCTTGTGAACTATAAAGATCTATGCTGTAAGGAGGAATCCATTGATTGGCCAGCTGATAGGCATCTTGGGCAGCAATGCGTGTTTGACCCTCTGTAATTAAAGGGTCCGCGCTGTGAGGTGAGGCATGTGTTTTGCAGAGTGTTGGTGCAGTGTGCACATTACTGCCACATAGTTTGAACGGGCTCTAAATATTGAAGCCAGAGACAACCAGATAACTGGCATTTTCAGAAGGGGGTCCGCAATGTCAGCCCCCCCCCCCCTCCTCTCTGGGTAGAGGATTCCCTTTAAGCTGGAAATGAACGCACACTGTGCTCTGGGTGACAATTCATCATCACAGGCTGCGAATTAATCGCTCAGCATTTGTGTCAGAGTCTCCTGTACATACATGAGTCAGAGAGAGAGAAAGAGAGCGCCATCCGCAGTCCAGTCGCTGTACTGCACTCCTGTACTGAGCAGTGACTGCACCGTGTGTCACCCAGCGTGTCACCATCAGACATCTGCTGGCTGGAAACAGAATCAGGACACACATTGCATAACAAACCGATCCGCCAAACTGATCACTGCTGCTTTATATAACTGGCTGCTCATAAACCGAATATAAACTTCCCTCTACAAGAGTCACAGACGGGGCCCTAGAGCCACACCATGTCACCGACAGATAAATAGAGATGGCATTGTACAGATGTCTGACTGTGTGTGAGCTCACAGGAGGTGCAAGAGTTCAGAAACCTGGAGGATGGATATGACGGAATATATTCCATCCACGGAGGCTAGGCCACACACCTTCCAATCCCAGTCTACAATCTTCAGACTTGGGTTTCATATAGA
>NW_027507788.1:218087070-218162327 GCF_037356315.1 Lithobates pipiens
AACTGGCAGGTCAGTACGCTGTCTCCGGGCCCCGGGGGGGGGGAGGGGGCCCAAAATAGGCCACCATCTGTATTTGTAGAGTGCATGCTGTGGTTTTGAATGCAGAAATTAGTGCAATTGTTGGCTTTGAACGTAGTTGTGGCTTTGGACGCAGAGATCAGTGGCAGTTATGGGCTTTGAGCGTAGTTGTGGCTTTTGGACGCAGAGATCAGTGGCAGTTATTGGCTCTGAACGTAGTTGTGGCTTTGGACGGCAGAGATCAGTGGCAGTTATGGGCTTTGAGCGTAGTTGTGGCTTTGGACGCAGAGATCAGTGGCAGTTATTGGCTTTGAGCGTAGTTGTGGCTTTGGACGCAGAGATCAGTGGCAGTTATTGGCTTTGAGCGTAGTTGTGGCTTTGGACGCAGATCATTTCTGGGTCTTGTTTTTGCAGGGCCGTCTTTAATATTGATTGGACCCTGGGCAAAACTTTTCTTGGGGGGGGGGGGGGGCATGCAGTTTTGCTCTCCACCTGCTCGGAGACATACAATAAATAGCAGCTAGACTAAAAATCAGTTTACTTAATCAGATCAGGCAGTTATTGCGATTGGTTGCCAGAGGTTACAGTGTATCATTACCGCTCACTGACAGATTGCCAGAGGTTACAGTTTATCATTACCGCTCACTGACTGGTTGCCAGAGGTTACAGTGTATCATTATTGCTCACTGACTGGTTGCTAGAGGTTACAGCACACATTACAGCTCACTGATTAGTTACTAGAGGTTACAGTGTATCATTACCGCTCACTGACTGGTTGCTAGAGGTTACAGTGTATCATTAACCCTCACTGACTGGTTGCCAGAGGTTACAGTTTATCATTACCGCTCACTGACAGGTTGCCAGAGGTTACAGTGTATCATTACTGCTCACTGACTGGTTGCTAGAGGTTACAGCACACATTATGGCTCACTGATTAGTTACTAGAGGTTACAGTGTATCATTACCGCTCACTGACTGGTTGCTAGGGGTTACAGTGTATCATTACCGCTCACTGACTGGTTGCCAGAGGTTACAGTGTATCATTACCGCTCACTGACTGGTTGCTAGAGGTTACGGCACACATTACGGCTCACTGATTAGTTACTAGAGGTTAAAGCGCATGATTTCTGCTTGTTGATTGGTTGCTAGAGACTACTGTGGATATGACCTCAGATGGGCATGATATACATATCAATGCCGCCTGCCGCCCCTATTTACATATAAATGCCGGTAATGTACATATAAACACAGGGTCTGCAGGTGAGTCATCTGTGCACAACAATAGGGCAGAGCTGGGCAGCATTAGTAGCAGCACTTCACACTGAGATATCGGGACACACATTATTCAGACAGGAATGTGTCTTGAAACGAGGCTTGACAGGAGGGTGGGCACTATGTGCGCAGCATTACTATTTTCTTTGGAGCACCCAAAAGGTGTCCCAGGTCTGTTACAATCCTGTGGTGTATAATAAAAAAAATATATATATATATGCCTGCGTGCCACTAAAGTGTCCGGGTTTGGCTTGAAGAAAAGGTGGCAACCCTAAGCATGTCCCTGTAATGTCTAACAGTCTTCTGTTTCATTACATATACAGTATCTTTATATGTAGCTCTCTGGCAGTGTGTAGCCCCCCCATCAGCATCTGGGAGTGAGAGCGTTGACTAGTAAACAAGCTGTAATGGCAGAGATCTGTAACAGTCTCATGTTGCCAATCTCTGACTGTCTCTTATAGGACGCCGTCAGTCTCCAACCACACATGTAGCATGTCTCTGACCATGTAGCATGTCCCTGTAGTCTCTGACCATCTTCTGTGGCATTACATATATCTTATATGTAGCTTTGGCAGTGTGTAGCCCCCCCAAGTATTAGCAGCTGGGAGTGAGAGACAGTTGACTTGTGAACAAAGCTGTATTTAGACATGTGCAGAATGAAAAAAATTGCTTCGATTTGTTCTTCACATAAATTAGTTACATTAATTTTCGTAATTTGTTTCATTTATTCAAATTCCAATCGATTTGCATTCTCCGAAGTTGGTTGAATTGCGTTCAATTCGACCAAATTTTGAATATTCGAATCGATTCGAATTCCGGTGGAAATCTAATTTATTCTGTTCGAAATTCAAACTTTGGAAGATGGTTATATTCTTTTTATTCCATTCAGCATTTTTTTGTATTATATTCTTTTCTTTTCTATTCTATTCTTTTCTATTCTGTTCGGAATTCGAATTTCAGAAAATTGTTATATTGTTATATTCTTTTTATTCTATTGCTTTTCCATTTCATTCTATTCTTTCTATTCCCTATTCTATTATTCTATTTTCTATTCAAATTTCGGAAGATGGTTGTATTCTCTTTCTATTCTATTGAATTTATTCTATTTGAATTTTGAATTTCGAAAGAAAGTTATATTCTTTATATTTTATTCAATTTTTTTTCTATTCTATTCTTTTCTTTTTTTTTCTATTCTTCTTTTTATTCTTTTCGAATTTTAGAAGATGGTTGTATTCGTTTTATTTTATTCTTTTCTTTGTTTTTATTCTATTCATTTTATTTCTATCTTATATTCTATTCTTTTAATTTCTAGTCTATTCTATTCTTTTCCTTTATTGTTTATTCTATTTTATTCTCTTTGGAAATTCAAATTTAAACTAGATTCGCTAAAAAATTCTAATTTCATCTAAAATTTTGTTACGTTATTTCAAATTCGTCACTATTGTAATTTTGGAAATTCAGATACATCCGAATTTTCAGAATAATGAGAAAACTTTGTCTGAATTTTGGATCAGAACGAAACGAACCGCCCATGTCTAGCTGTAATATCAGGGATCTCTAGCAGTCTCGTGTATCGTAGTACCGGTCTCTTATAGCATGCCTTCAGTGTCCAGTCACACCTGTAGCTCATCTCTGACCATCTCTCCTATAATTAGGTCTAAAGTCTCGGACAGTCTCCTGTAGCATTACAAATGCTGGAAGCAGCGGCGGCACCATCCATTAGGGGGGGCCTGAGCTCCGCCCCCTCTATCCACGGCCACAACCCCCCATGCTCTATCCACGGCTGCTATTTTGACAGAACACCGCCACCCCCCCTATTCATGCGTCCGGCCCCTTTCAGGATGGCGGGCGCATGAATTTCTATGAGGGGGGTGTGTTTTTGAAGCACCTGATTAGAGCCAGAGGCTCTAATAGGCTTCAAAATAGGATGGGCTCGTGGCGCAGAGCATTGCGCCACAAGCCCATCCAGGTGTTTACAACAGCGAATGAATATTCGCTATGGAAACACTGATCCTCAATCCGGCCAATCAGAAGCAGGTCTGAGACCAATTTTCTGATTAGCCAAAAAGAGAAGGGTCAAAATTGGCCGCCGCGGGGGAGGGAGGAAACGGAAGATACTGGAGTGCAGAATAAGGTAAGTATTTCTCTTAATTGTAGCACTCCTTGATTGAACAAGCACTTTTGCAGTGGAGGGGGGTAGGTGGGCACCGCAGGGATATACAGTTGGGTCCATATATATGTGGGCACAGGCATACTTTTGGCTCTGTACGCCACCAGAATAAAATGAAACAATCCAAATGAATTTGAAGTTCAGACTTTCAGCTTTACTTCAAGGGGTTGAACATAAATATCAAGTACAAATTTTCGGAACTGCAGCCATTTTTATACACAGTCCCTCCCATTTTTAGGGGCTCAAATGCAATTGGACAAATGAATATAATGATAAATAAAATGTTTGTTTGTTAATATTTTGTTGAGGATCCTTTACTGGCAATGAGTGCCTGAAGTCTGGAACCCATGGACTTCACCAAAGACTGGCTTTCCTCCTTTCCGATGCTTCACCCGGCTCTAACTGCAGCTGTCTTCAGTTGTTCTTCGTTTTGTGGCTCTTTCTGCCTTTAGTTTTGTCTTCAGCAAGTGAAATGCTCAGTTGGGTTGAGATCAGGTGATTGACTCGGCCATTGCAGAATATTCCTCTTCTTTTCCTTTAAAAGCTCCTGGGTTGCTTTTGCAGTGTGTTTCGGATCATTGTCCATCAGTTCTGTGAAGCGCCGTCCAATCATTGGCTGAATCTGGGCTGACAGTATATCTCTAAACACTACAGAATTCATCCGGCTGCTTCTGTCTTCTGTCACATCATCAATAACCACCAATGACCCCATGCCACTGAAAGCCAGGCATGCCCATGCCATCACACACTGCAAGCTCCACCATGTGACTTTGGATCATGTTCCAAGCCTTCTCCACATTTTTTCTTCCTGTCATTCTGGTACAGATTAATCTTAGCTTCATCTGTCCAAAGAATGCTTCTCCAGAACGGCTCTGGCTTTTTTTAGATTTTTTTTTTGCAA
Organism: Lithobates pipiens; assembly: GCF_037356315.1. Lineage (NCBI taxonomy): Eukaryota > Metazoa > Chordata > Amphibia > Anura > Ranidae > Lithobates > Lithobates pipiens. Next base: position 218,091,432 of record NW_027507788.1, read on the forward strand.
AGTCTAATCTGTCTTTTCTATTCTTCGGGCTTATGAATGGTTTGCACCTTGTGGTGGACCCTCTGTATTTGCTCTTGTGAAGTCTTCTCTTGATTGTAGACTTTGACAATGATACACCCACCTACTAGAGAGTGTCCTTCACTTGTCTGGATGTTCTGAATGAGTTTTTCTTTACCATGGAGAAGATCCTGCGATCATCCACCACTGGTGTCCTCTGTGGACGTCCAGGCCTTTTTATGTTGCTGAGCTCACGAGTGCGTTCTTCTTTCCTCAGAATGTACCAAACAGTTGATTTGGCCACTCCTAATGTTGCTGCTATCTCCCCGGTAGATTTTTTTTAGTTTTTGAAGCCTCACAATGGCCTGTTTCACTTGCATGGACAGCTCCTTTTGAATACATGATGTAGGTTCACAGCAATAGATTCCAAATGCAAATGCCACACTTAGAATCACCTCCAGACGGTTTTACCTTTTTACCTGTTTAATCGATTAAGAAATAACAAAGGAGTAGCCCACACCTGGTCATGAACCAGCTTTTCATTCAATTATCCAATTACTTTTGATCCCTTAAAAAAGGGAGTGGCTATTAACCACTTTCAGACCGGACCAATTTGCTGGTCAAAGACCAGACCACTTTTTGCGATTCGGCACTGTGTCGATTTAACTGACAATTGCGCGGTCGTGCGACGTGGCTCCCAAACAAAATTGACGTCCTTTTTTTCCCACAAATAGAGCTTTCTTTTGGTGGTATTTGATCACCCCTGCGGTTTTTATTTTTTGCGCTATAAACAAAAATAGAGCGACAATTTTGAAAAAAACGCATTATTTTTTACTTTTTGTTATAATAAATATCCCCCAAAAATATATAAAAAAAAACAAACATTTTTTTCCCTCAGTTTAGGCCGATACGTATTCTTCTACATATTTTTGGTAAAACAAATCACAATAAGCGATTATTGATTGGTTTGCGCAAAAGTTATAGCGTTTACAAAATAGGGATAGTTTTATAGCATTTTTAATAATATTTTTTTATTTTTATTTTTTTACTAGTAATGGCGGCGATCAGCGATTTTTATTGTGACTGCGACATTGTGGGGGACCCATCGGACATTTTTGACACATTTTTGGGACCATTGTCATTTATGCAGCAATCAGTGCTATATAAATGCAGTGATTCCTGTGTAAATGACACTGGCAGTGAAGGGGTTAACCATAGAGTGGCAGTGTAGGGGTTAATTGTTCCTAGGGGTGTGTTACTAGCTGTGGGGGGGTTGGGCTTTCATTTAGTGAACACTGATCTCTGCTCCAATCACATAGAGCAGAGATCAGCGTCACTAGTTGCTAGGCAGAATGGAGAAATGCTGTTTACTCGGCATTTCCTCCATTCGGCCGCTCCGTGAGACGATCGCGGGGATGCCCGCGGCGATCGGGTCCCGCGACCGGACTCACAGGGGTCCCGACCAGCGCGGGAGCGCGCCACCAGCGGCGCGCTCCCGATGGCAGGGCGGCATTGAATATTGGACGTACCTGTACGCCAATATGCCTGCCCGTGCCATTCTGTCGACGTACATCGTCGTGCGCTGGTCGGGAAGTGGTTAAAGTAGGAGTAAACCTGCTGACTTTTTTTTTTTTTTTACACCTGTAAGGGAAAAGGCATAATGAGCTAGTATTCACTGCATACTAGCTCATTATGAAATGCTTACCTTAGAACGAGTCGCCGGCATCTCACTCGGTCCACGCCGAGGGAGCTGACATGTTCCCTCGGCGCGTCTTCTGGATATCGCGGCTCCAACTCTGTGAGTGGCCGGAGCCGCGATATCGGCATGCGCGGGAGTTTTCTTCCCTGCAGGGTCTGGTGTCTGCCGGACTTTCAGCCGAGAATCCCCGGTACGCATGCGTCGCTGAAGTCAGCGTCTTGTTGCGAGGAGAATATCTCCTAAACCGTACAGGTTTAGGAGATATTTTTTTTTACCTACAGGTAAGCCTCATTATAGGCCTTATTATAGGCTTACCTGTAGGTCAAAGTTAAAAATGTAACTATACAACCGATTTAATAGCTGTAATTCCTAAACCTTTTCTCCGATTTGGATGTACATACCCTCAAATTGAACCTGAGGGTTTGGTAAATACCTGAAAAAAACGAAAATTGTGCCTGTGTCCAAATATATATGGACCTAACCAGAGGCGGCTCTAGGTTTTGTGAGGCCTTAGGCTAAACATACACATGAGGCCCCAATCACACCCATAATGGGAAAAAAGGAGGCAGGTGCAGAGAGGTTGAGTGAGCAGCTGTGGTTCCCACATGCACATGCAGCCCGCATGCATTGGAGCTGGGTGCTGTCATCCAACCGCTGCCACCACCTAGAGCAGTGGTCATCAACCCTGTCCTCAGGGCCCACTAACAGACCAGGTTTGCAAGATAACTGAAATACATCACAGGTGATATCATTTGCTGCTAAATGATTGCAGTATTCTAGTCTGCATCTCCCCAAGGTAATACATAAGACCTGGCCTGTTAGTGGGCCCTGAGGACAGGGTTGATGACCACTGACCTAGAGGACTCTACTGTCCCACTCCCCGCACTTGACAGCATCAGTGATTGATCACAGGCAAATTAGGGGGCCACGAGGCCCCTGTGACTGGGGGGGCTTAGGCGATCGCCTAATTTGCCTAATTAGAGAGCCGCTTCTGGACCTAACTGTATTTGTATCTAATTAACAGACTTGGGTTTGAATGTTATGAGCAGGATGCCTTGGTGATGCCAAGGACCACAGTGGAGGCCCCCATATCTACCAAGTTGACCAGCACTGTCTAAATAAATAAATAAATAAGCCCAGAGCTGCTTTGCTGTTGGATTTGTGTTTTCAAGGTGATCTGGCACAATTTTTGTATTTATAGGGATGCTATGCTAGACTTCTACTGGTCATGTTAATCCATTGGACTTCAATGCCGTGCGTCATGTGACCCAAGATTAGGAGTGCTGACCTCGCTCTTACTTATCTGACTCATATGCTTGTTTCTGGTCGGTGACTCAAAAGACATTAACGTCAGAGACAGCTAAGAAGGTGGTCATAAATGTCATCCTCCGAATATTACGACAGGCTCCTTTTTTTAAGGGTCATCTACAGTTATACACCCAAAGTTGTGGCATGTTTAAAAAAAAGCAGAGCTTTGGTCTTTATACGTTTTGTCAATACGACCAGCTTTGAACAATGACTTTTGTCCATGGTTGTTAATGTTTTAAAACCTTGTTTCTATATGTAGCCTGTAAATGTACAGTTCATGCACATGGCTGCAGCCATCTTTTAAGGACGCCTCTGTCTTCAGGTTAGTGATACTGCACTTTCGGTGCACGCCTATGGGTCAGGTCTGACACAACCAAGCTCAGAAGGCTCTTTATAGAACTTACTGAGCTGAACAGTAGTGACTGAACTTCGTTTCCGGCTTGAGTTTGGTTTGAACCCAGAAGTTGGCTGTCATTGCTGGGCCAATGAGCTGCAGGCAGGGTATTCCCCCACCAAGCAGCTGATGTACACAGAGGGGTTGGGAATTCTTATGACATCATTGACCCAATTTGGCCAGAAGGTCCTTGTCCTAAAATGGCCACCCCTTTGTCTATATCAGCTGTGGGGTGGGAAATCCCCACAACAAGCCTACAGGTTAGATCTAACCAGGGCTTTTATTCTGTTGGAGAGCAGGGGAACGCAGTTCTGACACCTCCAGCAATGTATGTAATGGAAAGGAGTGCTGGCGTGTGCTGGAGGATCTATTGTTGCTAGTAGGGATATATTTTTGCATGGGGGTCTATTGTTGCTGGGTAGGTTTATGTTGATGGTGGTGGGTCAATTATTGTTGGGGGGATCTACTGTTGAGAGGGAGATCTATTGATGATGGCTGCTGGTACATCTGTTGTGTTGCTTGGGTGTTTTTTTGTTGCCTGTAGGGGCATTGTTGCTGGGGGGGGGGGGGGGGGGGAGAAAGTCTATTGTTGCATGGGAGATCTATTGTTGCTGAGGGAGGCCTATTGTTTTTGGGAGGTACACTGTTGCTGGGGTGGGGTCTATTGTCGCTCACAGCAGGGGATTTTACTGTCTATCTATCATTAACAAATTCTGTGCAAATCACTTAGTAGCACAAAAGGATACTTGGTTCTGTAATCTCTAAAAGGGCCGGTACTGGGAGGTAAGAGGTGGAACCAAGGGACATTGCTCAGAGGATGGTAGGGGGCAGAAACGAAGGCTGACTCAGAAGGCAGGAGTTCCTGCACTTTTTCTCTGAGGAAAAAAAGCCCTGGGTCTGACGCAACGAAGCCCTGGGTCTGACCCTACGCAGCCCTGGGTCTGACCCTACGCAGCCCTGGGTCTGACCCTACGAAGCCCTGGGTCTGACCCTACGCAGCCCTGGGTCTGACCCTACGCAGCCCTGGGTCTGACCCTACGCAGCCCTGGGTCTGACCCTACGCAGCCCTGGGTCTGACCCTACGCAGCCCTGGGTCTGACCCTACGCAGCCCTGGGTCTGACCCTACGAAGCCCTGGGTCTGACCCTACGAAGCCCTGGGTCTGACCCTACGAAGCCCTGGGTCTGACCCTACGAAGCCCTGGGTCTGACCCTACGAAGCCCTGGGTCTGACCCTACGAAGCCCTGGGTCTGACCCTTCGAAGCCCTGGGTCTGACCCTTCGAAGCCCTGGGTCTGACCCCACGAAGCCCTGGGTCTGACTCAACCTACTGAGCTGAACAATAATGCTGAGCTTGGGTTTGGGCTTGAGTTTCGTTCAAACCCAGAAATGAGCTGTTATTGGTAGGCCAATGAGCTGCTGGTGGGGGGATTTCCCACCCTGCAGCCAGTGTACATAAAGGGGTTGGGATTCTCATGACATCATTGACCTAATTTGCCAACATGGTCATATTCAAAACAATGTCCTTGTTTTAAAATGGTTTTGTGGTCAAATTAGGTCAACGATGTTATATGAATCCCCACCCCTTTGTGTATATCAGCTGTAGAGTGGAAAATCCCCCACCCACAGCTCACTGGCCGAGACATAGATGCTCACACCCACCTACACAGGTTGAACTAGATGGACTGGTGTCCTTCTTTAACTTAACCAACTATGAACTTCTGGGTTCAAATTAAACCCAAGCTCATCCCTACTCAAAGGAGTCGGGAAGGCCGGTCACTCTACCAGCTACACAAATTATGACTAGAGGGAACATTTTAAACATTTACATATAGAACAGCATGGTTTCATACAGGGAATAAACTCTGGGGTGGGTATTGAGGAGCGCCTAGTACAAAAGCTCATATAACTCAGAGGTCTTTTTTTTTTTTAAATGTTTATTGGTCAAAAAGAACATCAAATACAGCCAACACATTTCGGAGGGAAAGGCCTCCCCCCCCCTTCCTCGGGGCTTGAGCAGTGGATTTTATTTGACTCATGATGAGATGCAATAGAAGACTTATGTTAAGGCTTGATAAAGACTATCGATTTATAACGGCACTATGAACGGCTGGCTGAGTTTTTCTAAAGGGAATGTCTTTATACATCAACACGCATCCAAAAACACAGGGTTTATTCCTCTTTTTGGGATAGTGGAAAAATTCCTTTATGCTGCTGTGGCCAACTGTCCACCCAGAACCATTGATGTATAGAGCAGATGCAATCTGATTATGGAGTATTTAACTTTATGATGGAGAAACATGGAGATGCCCAGCCAACATAGCTATTCAGCCCATAGTAAGGTAGATAAAGAGGAGTTGCTCCACATCCTAGACACGTGTTCCGTACCCTGTCCTGAAAGAAAGTTTTCGTTGCCCCAAGCAGATAATGAGAATCTTCCTTGCTGCCTTAGAACACTGAAAGGTTGAATTTGGTTTTATTGGCAACTACAACGGTTCCTCCTTCAGATGTCTATGCCAAGATAGCTAATCAGCCCAGAGGAAGGTTGGCCAAGAGGAGTAGTTCCATATTCCATTCCTTGTCCTGAAGGAAAATTTGTGTTGCCTAAAGCAGATAATGAGAATCTTCCTTGCTGCCTTAAAAAGGTGAAAGACTTAATTTGGTGTTATGGTGCAACCACAACGGTTCCTCCTTGAGATGTCAATGCCGAGGTAGCCAGTCAGCCTATAGTTAGGTGAGACGAGAGGAATTGTTCCATATCCTAGACAGGAGGACATTCCTCGTCCTGAAGGAAAATTTTTGTTGTCCAAAGCATATAATGAAAATCTTTCTTGGTGCCTCAGGACATTGAAAGATTGAATATGGTTTTATGGGCAACCACAGTTCCTCCTTGAGATGTCAATGCCAAGATAGATAGTCAGCCAATAGTAAGGTGGGCCAAGAGGAGGATTTCCACATCCTAGACAGAGATTGTATACTTTGTCCTAATAGAATTGTTTTTGTTGCCCAACGCAGATAATGAGAATCTTCCTTGCTGCCATGGAACGTTGGTTCTTCTTGAAATGTCCATGCACAGAATCAGAAATCTGAACACCTCTCACATTTTCCACCTGTCCTTACGCTGATCTCGGGCTGTACTAAGGGCAACACAAATGGTTCTAATTTCAGATGCTTTGATAAATAAGAATATGCTCCTTTTTTCCAATGCCGCCTATGGTTAACTCCTTCTTTTTTTTGTCTTCCACAGATGATCCTCCGCTGACTCTTGCGTTTGGGTACTCATCATGGATCAGTCTCTCTCCATCTCCCCGCCTTCTCCTGACTCCTCTCTGCCCTTTTATGACTCCTCACATGCCCTCCACCTCCTGCGAGGTATCAATGAACTGAGGGCTGAGCACAAGTTCTTTGACATGACTGTAAGCGCTGGAGGGCAAGACTTCCCATGCCATCGTACTGTTTTGGCCGCCGCCAGCAACTACTTCCGTGCCATGTTTGCTGGGAGGCTGCGGGAGAGCCAGGCTGAACGGGTGGAGCTGCATCAGGTCACTGGGCCCATCTTGGGTCTGCTGGTGGATTTCTGCTACACTGGCCGGGTGACTGTCACTCAAGAGAATGTGGAGCCCCTCCTGCAGGCTGCGGACCTCTTCCAGTTTCCTTCAGTGAAGGAGGCCTGTTGTGCCTATCTTGAGCGTCAACTGGATGTCAGCAACTGTCTGGAGATTCAGGACTTCGCTGAGGCCTACGCCTGCCGGGGCCTGGCCGAGAGCACCAAGCGCTTCATCCTGGCCCACATGCCACAGCTGGCCCAGGCCCGGGAAGTGGAACGGTTGCCGTGGCAACGGATGCTGGAATATATCATGGATGACCGCCTGTGCGTGGACAAGGAGGAGACAGCTTATCAGATTATCCTTAGGTGGGTCAGGGCTGACCTCCCCCACCGCCAGCACCGCTGGCCTGAGCTTTTCCAGCACGTCCGCCTGCCCTTCATCCGCCGCTTCTACCTGCTGGCCCACGTGGAGAGTGACCCCCTGGTCTACTTCAGCCCCTCTTGCTTGAGGCTCATCGGGGAAGCCCGTGCCTTTCAGTCTTCAGAGTACGACCGCCATGACCTGCCCTGCGAGAGGATGAGGCCACGGCCGTCCACGGGACTGGCAGAAATATTGGTGATGGTCGGCGGCTGCGACCAGGACTGTGACGAGCTGGTGACGGTGGACTGTTATAACCCTCACACGGGGCAGTGGAGGTACCTGGCGGAGTTCCCAGATCACCTGGGAGGTGGTTACAGCATCGCAGCACTGGGGAATGACATCTATGTGACAGGTGAGCAGTGATCTCCTTTATTGGGCCAATTATTTCGGTCATAATAAAAGTTGTCTACATTTTATTTATTTTTTTTCATGATTTTGGTTGACCAGGGGAGAAGGTGTACGCAGTGCTTTGTTCAAGGGAAGCTGTGAGGGCAGACTGGGCTGTATGTTGGTTTGCGCATGCGTGTGTTTATGCAAGTACCAGTTTATACCCGCATCAGCCATTGATTTTCTGTGGGCAGCTGTATGCAACACCTGTAGCTCCCGAGGAATGAAATATGACTAAATGTTACATCTCTATGACTCCAGGTGGTCTTGTGCATGTAGCGCTACCTCCGTAGGGGCCCCCTGTGAGTTAAACAGGTTCTCTCTTTCCCAAGTCAGTGCAAGGAAGTGAGGCACATAGCAAACATTCCATACAGTCCCGCTCATTAAGCAGTCTATAGGTTGTCTTTTTCTTTAGATCTATTGCAGTAGAACCTGGGAGGGGATCTGGGGGTGATGCAGGATACTCCAAAACGAAACGCGTTGCTAGTGAAGGACATTTCTATTTTTAGTAGTAGCAATAATATTCACAGAGGTAGTAGCAGCAGAATAGACAGCCTATAGGTGCACAGCTGAGGACCATGCAGTAGTATGTAGAGCAAGTGATAGGAAGCTAAAAAAAAAGTGCAAGTTTCACAGCTGGGGACCATGAAAAGCCTCAGCACAAGCAAAGAAGCTCTTACAAAGCACACATTCCATAGGTGTAGCCCCAACAGCTTAGTCTAGCCCAGGAGTGCTCAGAGGGCAAGCGGCCCCCTGGAGCTCACAGTTCCATCCCCACTCAGGGGAAAAGAAGACCATCTCCTCCTGACTATTTAACAGGAACGTATCTACCATCTGGGCACGCCTCCCCAAGGATTGGCTAGACCAGCCTTTCTCAACTTTTTCAACACAGGACTCTTGAAATAACTTTTCAGTTTTAGGGAACCCCTGGCAACAATTATATATGTATATCTACAACTCATGATGCATTGCAGGTATGTCCTAAGTCCGGCCCGCGTTCTGGTTTAATGCAGCCCCACTGGTAATTTGGAGATATATATATCCAATCTTTTGTGGCCCCCAACAGATATATACCATATTTATCGTTCTGGCAGCCTCAGGGGGGGGCAGGGAGGGGGCGGGACGAATGCCGTCAGATTACATACAGGAGAATCTCCTGTTTACATGGCGGCCTCTGTAATAGGAAGTTCTGTCTCCTGGGCTGGTATTGGACAACTGTTCTGTCTATCATAGGAGGCGGGACTTTGTATTAAAGAGGCTGCCGAGTAAACAGGAGGTTCTCCTGTATGTAATCTGTTGGTGCTCATCCCACCCCCCTCCCTGTCCCCTCTGAGGCTTCAGGCATGGATCGGGCTGCATTCATGGCACTTGTGAGGCTGCATTCATGGCACTTGTGAGGCTGCATTCATGGCACTTGTGAGGCTGCATTCATGGCACTTGTGAGGCTGCATTCATGGCACTTGTGAGGCTGCCTTCATGTCAATGGTGGGGCTGCGTTCATGTCAATGGTGGGGCTGCGTTCATGTCAATGGTGGGGCTGCCTTCATGTCGGTGGTGGGGCTGCCTTCATGTCGGTGGTGGGGCTGCCTTCATGTCGGTGGTGAGGCTGCCTTCATGTCGGTGGTGGGGCTGCCTTCATGTCGGTGGTGGGGCTGCCTTTCATGTCGGTGGTGGGGCTGCCTTTCATGTCGGTGGTGGGGCTGCCTTTCATGTCGGTGGTGGGGCTGCCTTTCATGTCGGTGGTGGGGCTGCCTTTCATGTCGGTGGTGGGGCTGCCTTTCATGTCGGTGGTGGGGCTGCCTTTCATGTCGGTGGTGGGGCTGCCTTTCATGTCGGTGGTGGGGCTGCCTTTCATGTCGGTGGTGGGGCTGCCCTTCATGTCGGTGGTGGGGCTGCCTTCATGTCGGTGGTGAGGCTGCCTTCATGTCGGTGGTGAGGCTGCCTTCATGTCGGTGGTGGGGCTGCCCTTCATGTCGGTGGTGGGGCTGCCTTCATGTCGGTGGTGGGGCTGCCCTTCATGTCGGTGGTGGGGCTGCCCTTCATGTCGGTGGTGGGGCTGCCCTTCATGTCGGTGGTGGGGCTGCAGATGGGCACTGATTAGGTTGCATTGATGGTCACTGACCCTTATTTTGCTGCACAGTCTTTTATTTAAAATTTACGTGTTTTCTTTTTCCCTAAAACTTCCCTCTTAAACTGAAGGTGCATGTTATACGCCAATAAATACGGTAAATCCAAATAACATACCCAAGCTCATCCTAATGCCGCGTACACACGGGCGGACTGTATGGCCTACTTAGTCCGCCGAAACACATTTCAGCGGACAGTCCGCTCGTGTGTGGGCTTCAGCTGACTTTTTCAGCGTGCAGTCCGGCGTACTAAGTATTTCGGATTTTTCGAAAAATACTGTCCGTCGTACTCGCATTTCGGCGGACAATCCGCCCGTGTGTATGCCAGTCCACCGTACTTTTGAAATGAGCGGACTTTTCCCGCCCGGAGAAAAGTCCGCTCATTTCGAGCGGGTATCCAGGTAGGCGGGGCCCGCGAAGGAGACGTCGCTGGCCCCGCCGCCTGGTATGGACTTAAAGGGGAACCCCAACGCCGAAAAAAATCGGCGTGGGGGTCCCCCCCAAGTCCACAACAGACCCTTGTCCGAGCACGCTACCCGGCCGGCCAGGAAAGGGGGGCGAGCGAGCGCCCCCCCCTCCTAAACCGTACCAGGCCGCGTGCCCTCAAAATGGGGGGGTGCCTTGGGGAAGGGGGGGCCGTGCGGCCCCCCCACCCCAAAGCACCTTGTCCCCATGTTGATGAGGACAAGGGCCTCTTCCCGACAACCCTGGCCGTTGGTTGCCGGGGTCTGTGGGCGAGGGGTTTATCGGAATCCGGGAGCCCCCTTTAATAAGGGGGCCCCCGGATACCGGCCCCCCACCCTATGTAAATGAGTATGGGGTACAATGTACCCCTACCCATTCACCTGTAAAATAAAAGTACAAAAAAAGACACAACACACGAGATAAAATACTTTATTGCACAGCTCCGGGGGTCTTCCGTCTTCGGGGGTCTTCTCGCCGGACTCCTCCGCTATCTTCTTGTAGCTCTTTTGCTAGCGGAGGAGTCCGGCTTTCTTCCTCTCCGCCGGCCTCTTCCCCCTCTTCGGTTCTTCTGCCGGGCCACCGCGCCTTCTTATAGCTCTTTTACAGGCGGTGGCCCGGTCTTCTGTCGCCGCCGCCGCCGCCTTCCGTTCTTCTTCTTCTTCTTCTCCAGGAGATGTTGCCTCGACGATCTCTCCGGCCGGAATGCCAGGGTCGCTCGCTCGCCCCCCTTTCCTGGCCGGCCGGGTAGCGTGCTCGGACAAGGGTCTGTTGTGGACTTGGGGGGGACCCCCACGCCGTTTTTTGTTGGGGTTCCCCTTTAAGTCCATACCAGGCGGCGGGGCCAGCGACGTCTCCTTTGCGGGCCCCGCCTACCTGGAGATGCGCTCGAGCGGACTTTCCTCCGCGTGTGTGGGGGCGAGTCCGTTCATTTCAAAAGTAGGGTGGATAGTATGGCGGACTTAGTACGTCGTATTAGTCCGCTCAAAAAGTGGTGTGTGTGGTCAAGTCCGTTCATTCGAAAGTATGACGGACTGTCCGTCGGATTGTATGACGGACTAAGTAGGCCATACAGTCCGCCCGTGTGTACGCGGCTTTAGACTCTTCACCACATACAGCCACAAAGGCAAGAGAATTCGTGCTGGGCAGTGTATTCGTTAATTTGCATTTCATTTTAATGGTTGAAAGAATGTCAGGCAAAATGGTCGGCCCTCACGCATGTTCACGTCATCAGATCTGACCCTCTTTGAAAAAAGTTTGGACACCCCTGTATTAATGCGATGGTCAGTGGGAAGAATGGTCCTTACACTTGTAGACATTGGGAAGAATTTCCCCTTTACAGAGAGCTAAAAAGATCACTGGTGTCAGTGAGAACTTATCTCATAGGCACAAATCGCTCATTGCTTAAGGAATTCTTGTAAAACTCTGGAGGCACCGTGGTTGAGAAACCCTGAGCTCTGTAAGGTGGCAATTCTTCCCAATGACCATCACATTAATGTATCATGAGTTGTAGATCTAGTCATTTTTATCAGGGGTTCCCTGAGACCGGAAAGTTATTATAAGGGTGGCTACGAAACCCTGGGCTAGGCCCTACTAACTATTCAGGCCGGTTATCTAAATTCTAATACCCTAATCTCTGGAAACTTCTTCTAGTGTCAAGAAGGAGGTCATCAAAACTTCCCAGCCTGTGGAGTTCCGAGCAGACCAGACCAGACGAAACAATCCCGGCTTCTGTAGTTACAGCAGAAGCCCAAACAAAATTTACCTTACGGCCCATCTAGGAGGGCGTTATAATGCATGAGTCCTAAAAGTTCCCTGCACTGTTGTTCCTCCTCCTGTCCACAGCTCTGGTCCCTCGATCAAGAACACGGGGACATGACCTCAGACCAGCAGGAGGAAAGTTCAAAACGAATATTAAAATTTTTTACTTTTTTTTTTTTTACCAAAGGTGTAGTTGATGTTTGGAATAGACTTCCAGCAAAGTTAAGGAGTCAGTCAACAGTAAATTAATCCAGACATGCTTGGGACAGACATAGATCTATAATTAAACTAAAAAAGTTGTGGAAAAAAAATACCCCCCCTTCAAAAAAAGACAAAAAAAAAAAATAATAATTAAAAAAAAAAAATTAAAAATGGGGCAAACATGATGGACCTCTTGGTTTTTTTTTCTGACGTCCCTTTTCTAAGTAATGTACTGACTATGCTGATGACTCTCCAGCTACCTATCCTTGATTAATACACAACTTTATGTTGAGATCTATGACAGTAGGGAGGTCCCCAGGGGGGCCCCATGAAAACTTCTCTCTGGGGGGGCCCCATGAAAACTTCTCTCTGGGGGGGCCCCATGAAAACTTCTCTCTGGGGGGGCCCCATGAAAACTTCTCTCTGGGGGGGCCCCATGAAAACTTCTCTCTGGGGGGCCCCATGAAAACTTCTCTCTGGGGGGGCCCCATGAAAACTTCTCTCTGGGGGGGCCCCATGAAAACTTCTCTCTGGGGGGGCCCCATGAAAACTTCTCTCTGGGGGGGCCCCATGAAAACTTCTCTCTGGGGGGGCCCCATGAAAACTTCTCTCTGGGGGGGCCCCATGAAAACTTCTCTCTGGGGGGGCCCCATGAAAACTTCTCTCTGGGGGGCCCCATCAAAACTTCTCTCTGGGGGGGCCCCATGAAAACTTCTCTCTGGGGGGCCCCATCAAAACTTCTCTCTGGGGGGCCCCATCAAAACTTCTCTCTGGGGGGGCCCCATCAAAACTTCTCTCTGGGGGGGCCCCATCAAAACTTCTCTCTGGGGGGGCCCCATCAAAACTTCTCTCTGGGGGGGCCCCATCAAAACTTCTCTCTGGGGGGGCCCCATCAAAACTTCTCTCTGGGGGGGCCCCATCAAAACTTCTCTCTGGGGGGACCCCATGAAAACTTCTCTCTGGGGGGACCCCATCAAAACTTCTCTCTGGGGGGACCCCATCAAAACTTCTCTCTGGGGGACCCCATCAAAACTTCTCTCTGGGGGGGCCCCATCAAAACTTCTCTCTGGGGGGGCCCCATCAAAACTTCTCTCTGGGGGGGCCCCATCAAAACTTCTCTCTGGGGGGGCCCCATCAAAACTTCTCTCTGGGGGGGCCCCATCAAAACTTCTCTCTGGGGGGGCCCCATCAAAACTTCTCTCTGGGGGGGCCCCATCAAAACTTCTCTCTGGGGGGACCCCATGAAAACTTCTCTCTGGGGGGACCCCATCAAAACTTCTCTCTGGGGGGCCCCATCAAAACTTCTCTCTGGGGGGCCCCATCAAAACTTCTCTCTGGGGGGACCCCATCAAAACTTCTCTCTGGGGGACCCCATCAAAACTTCTCTCTGGGGGGGCCCCATCAAAACTTCTCTCTGGGGGGGCCCCATCAAAACTTCTCTCTGGGGGGGCCCCATCAAAACTTCTCTCTGGGGGGGCCCCATCAAAACTTCTCTCTGGGGGGCCCCATCAAAACTTCTCTCTGGGGGGGCCCCATCAAAACTTCTCTCTGGGGGGGCCCCATCAAAACTTCTCTCTGGGGGGGCCCCATCAAAACTTCTCTCTGGGGGGGCCCCATCAAAACTTCTCTCTGGGGGGGCCCCATCAAAACTTCTCTCTGGGGGGGCCCCATCAAAACTTTTCTCTGGGGGGGGGCCCCATCAAAACTTCTCTCTGGGGGGCCCCATCAAAACTTCTCTCTGGGGGCCCCCGTGATCTGTGCCCCTGATTCAGTCTGTGATCCCCCCCCGGCATAAATCGTACCCAGGACCAGCTCAAGCTGTTTTGGTTGCTGTAGAAGGCTCCAGGCTCTTCCTTTGTCTGTGTCCCCGCCTGTGATGGGAACTTGTTGGCCGGGATCCATGCTGGGTAGACGGGTTCACACTCTCTATCCTCGGCTTCCCCCTCTTTATGGTCACCGTCACGCGCCGGTGTATTAATAGCCGTCAGCCGCTCTCAATAAACAACTTTCAGCACAAGTAAATACATTTCATTTGCAGCGAGAGGAGATTAGTTCGTCTCTGAATCCTAATTTTCCAGCAGAGAATATGGAACTCCAGGCAGATGCACTTTATTACCAAAAGTATTGGGACACCTGCCTTTACACGCACATGAACGTTATTGTAAGGTGACCACATTTTTAAAATGAAATCCAGGGACTTTTTTTTTTTTTTTTTTTTTTATTGGCAATTGGCACAGGACTGCATAATACACAGAGCTCTGGGCACAGGACTGCATAATACACAGAGCTCTGGGCACATGGCTATATAATACACAGAGCTCTGGGCACATGGCTATATAATACACAGAGCTCTGGGCACATGGCTATATAATACACAGAGCTCTGGGTACAGGACTGCATAACACACAGAGCGCTGGGCACAGGACTGCATAACACACAGAGCGCTGGGCGCAGGACTGCATAACACACAGAGCGATGGGCGCAGGACTGCATAACACACAGAGCGATGGGCGCAGGACTGCATAACACACAGAGCGATGGGCGCAGGACTGCATAACACACAGAGCGATGGGCGCAGGACTGCATAACACACAGAGCGCTGATCACAGGACTGCATAATACACAGAGCGCTGATCACAGGACTGCATAATACACAGAGCGCTGATCACAGGACTGCATAACACACAGAGCGCTGATCACAGGACTGCATAATACACAGAGCGCTGATCACAGGACTGCATAATACACAGAGCGCTGATCACAGGACTGCATAATACACAGAGCGCTGGGCACAGGACTGCATAATACACAGAGCGCTGGGCACAGGACTGCATAATACACAGAGCTCTGGGCACAGGACTGCATAATACGCAGAGCGCTGGGCACAGGACTAGATAATACGCAGAGCGCTGGGCACAGGACTGCATAATACACAGAGCTCTGGGCACAGGACTGCATAATACACAGAGCTCTGGGCACATGGCTATATAATACACAGAGCGCTGATCACAGGACTGCATAACACACAGAGCGCTGATCACAGGACTGCATAATACACAGAGCGCTGATCACAGGACTGCATAATACACAGAGCGCTGATCACAGGACTGCATAATACACAGAGCGCTGATCACAGGACTGCATAATACACAGAGCGCTGATCACAGGACTGCATAATACACAGAGCGCTGGGCACAGGACTGCATAATACACAGAGCGCTGGGCACAGGACTGCATAATACACAGAGCTCTGGGCACAGGACTGCATAATACGCAGAGCGCTGGGCACAGGACTAGATAATACGCAGAGCGCTGGGCACAGGACTGCATAATACACAGAGCTCTGGGCACAGGACTGCATAATACACAGAGCTCTGGGCACATGGCTATATAATACACAGAGCTCTGGGCACAGGACTGCATAATACACAGAGCTCCGGGCACAGGACTGCATAATACACAGAGCTCCGGGCACAGGACTGCATAATACACAGAGCTCTGGGCACAGGACTGCATAATACACAGAGCTCTGGGCACAGGACTGCATAATACACAGAGCTCTGGGCACATGGCTATATAATACACAGAGCTCTGGGCACAGGACTGCATAATACACAGAGCTCCGGGCACAGGACTGCATAATACACAGAGCTCCGGGCACAGGACTGCATAATACACAGAGCTCCGGGCACAGGACTGCATAATACACAGAGCTCCGGGCACAGGACTGCATAAAACACAGAGCTCTGGGCATAGGACTGCATTATACACGGCTCACCTCTGCACCCTTCTCCCACAGATTATCTCTGCAGCTACCTCTTAGCCCTTCCCCCCACAACACCTAATCTCTTCAGCACTCCATTCAGCTGCATCAGCTCTGACCCTCACTGCCCACTGCCCTCCCCCGTGTACGGACTCCCCCACCGCTCACCTCCCGTTCTCAGCCCTCCACACAGGACCAGCAGTGAGATCATCCAACCGGGAGCGTTGGCATCCGAGCCGCCCAGGCTGTTTCTCAGCCAGCATGGGATGGCCCGTCTATGTTAATCCAGCCCTGAATCCAGTGGCAAAACTGGGGACAGTGTCCTCAGTCCGGGGACTGTACCCGGAAACCGGCGACGCCTGGTTACCCTACTTTTAATGGTATCCCAGTCTTAGTCCGTAGGATTCAGTATGGAGTTGGCCCGCACTTTGCAGCTATAACAGCTTCAACTCTTCTGGGAAGGCTGTCCACAAGGTTTAGGAGTGTGTCTATGGGGAATGTTTGACCATTCTTCCAGAAGAGCATTTGTGAGGTCAGGCACTGATGTTGGACGAGAAGGCCTGGCTTGCAGTCTCCGCTCTAATTCATCCCAAAGGTGTTCTATCGGGTTGAGGTCAGGACTCTGTGCAGGCCAGTCAAGCCTCCACCCCAAACTAGCTCATCCATGTCTTTATGGACCTTGCTGGTCCAAATCATTTGGTGGAGAGGGGGTTATGGTGTGGGGGGTTGTATTTCAGGGGTTGGGTTTGGCCCCTTAGTTCCAGTGAAGGGAACTCTTAAGGCGTCAGCATACCAAGACATTTTGGACAATTTCATGCTCCCAACTCTGTGGGAACAGTTTGGGGACGGCCCCTTCCTGTTCCAACATGACTGCCCACCACTGCACAAAGCAGGGTCCATGGATGAGCAAGTTTGGTGTGGAGGAACTTGACTGGCCTGTACAGAGTCCTGACCTCAACCCGATAGAACACCTTTGAGATGAATTAGCGCAAAGGCTGTGAGCCAGACCTTCTCATCCAACATCTGGCACCCCATTGGAAGATTTACCCTCAATTCCTGCTCTGGTGACAACTCAAAAATGTTGGATTTCTTCATTCATTTTATTGACAGTGGTCACCAAGATAAATAAAGAGAGTGAATCTCCTAACAGAGGACACAGACAGCAATAATAAGCTGACAGGGGTTCTTACCCCCTCATCTCTCTATCCAAACCTAAAGGAGAAGAGTTTGGGCTTTTTACATTACTGTATATACAGCTCTGTAGACTGATGCTGGACATCTGCTGAGGACATCTAGCGGCAGTAACAAGGTACTGCGGGGGGGGGCTCTGCATTGAAGGTGAACATTGCAGCAAGGCTGGTTTTCTCATTCTATCTTTGATGAGCCATTCATTTCTTTTATCTTATTTTTGATTGGCGTTCAGCTTTAAGGAGGAATTCTGTTCAAAAGGCAGGGAGGGGTAGGAACCAGGGAAGGCGAAATATAAGCAGAGCAAATTTTCAGCTTTAATTGTGAAAAGAAGATGCGAGGAGCATTGGGCTTCTTGCCCGCTGTGCCCGGAGAGTATTGAACGCGGCCTACAAACCAAGCTGAAGGCAGCGTTCAGCGCCCGCCGCCACCGCCGCCTAATATGCTGCGATTGTCTCGTTATGACAAAGTGCCAATGACTTGGTCCCCAGAGACCGCCTGGAGCAGACGCGGAACTGACAGACATACAATGTCTATTCTTCTACAGCCGGGCCCTCCAAACATTTCAGTGTGGGGGCCACATCCTAAAAATGTACAAATATTCACAGGTTTTATAAATGATTATATTTTACTTGGAATTTTTTTGTGATCAGCATGATATGATTTACATTGTAGAAGAGGGGTCTCCAAACATTCTAAACAAGGGGGCCAGTGTACTGTCTTTCAAACTTTAGGGGCCCGGACTGTGATCAGTGGGATTAAATTATGCCACAACTTTTAGTGGGGGGGAATAGTGCCCCATTATTGGTCTCAGTGGGGGAAATCGTGCCTCATCATCAGAGTCAGTGGGAGGGAATAGTGCCCCATCACTGGTGCCAGTGGGAGCAATGGTGCCCCATCATTCATATAAGTGGGGGGGAATAGTGTTCCATCATTGGAGTCAGTGGGAGGAATAGTGCCCCATCATTGGAGTCAGTGGGAGGAATAGTGTCCCATCATTGGAGTCAGTGGGAGGAATAGTGCCCCATCATTGGTGTCAGTGGGAGGAATAGTGTCCCATCATTGGAGTCAGTGGGAGGAATAGTGTCCCATCATTGGAGTCAGTGGGAGGAATAGTGCCCCATCATTGGTGTCAGTGGGAGGAATAGTGTCCCATCATTGGAGTCAGTGGGAGGAATAGTGTTCCATCATTGGAGTCAGTGGGAGGAATAGTGTCCCATCATTGGAGTCAGTGGGAGGAATAGTGCCTCATCATTGGTGTCAGTAAGAGGAATAGTGCCCCATCATTGGTGTCAGTGGGAGGAATAGTGCATCATCATTGGAGTCAGTCAGAGGAATAGTGTCCCGTCATTGGTATCAGTGGGAGGAATAGTGCCCCATGATTGGTATCAGTGGCAAGAATAGTGCCCCATGATTGGTATCAGTGGGAGGAATAGTGCCCTATGATTGGTATCAGCGGGAGGAATAGTGCCCCATCATTGGTATCAGGGGGAGGAATAGTTCCCCATCACTGGTATCAGTGGGAGGAATAGTGCCCCATCATTGGTATCAGTGGCAAGAATAGTGCCCCATGATTGGTATCAGTGGGAGGAATAGTGCCCTATGATTGGTATCAGTGGGAGGAATAGTGCCCCATCATTGGTATCAGGGGGAGGAATAGTGCCCCATCACTGGTATCAGTGGGAGGAATAGTGCCCCATCATTGGTATCAGTGGGAGGAATAGTGCCCCATAACTGATATCAGTGGGAGGAATAGTGCCCCATCATTGGTATCAGTGGGAGGAATAGTGCCCCATAACTGATATCAGTGGGAGGAATAGTGCCCCATCATTGGTATCAGTGGGAGGAATAGTGCCCCATAACTGATATCAGTGGGAGGAATAGTGCCCCATCACTGGTATCAGTGGGAGCAATAGTGCCCCATCATTGGAGTCAGTGGGAGGAATAGTGCCCCATCATTGGAGTCAGTGGGAGGAATAGTGCCCCATCATTGGTATCAGTGGGAGGAATAGTGCCCCATAACTGATATCAGTGGGAGGAATAGTGCCCCATCATTGGTATCAGTGGGAGGAATAGTGCCCCATAACTGATATCAGTGGGAGGAATAGTGCCCCATCACTGGTATCAGTGGGAGCAATAGTGCCCCATCATTGGAGTCAGTGGGAGGAATAGTGCCCCATCATTGGAGTCAGTGGGAGGAATAGTGCCCCATCATTGGTAACGGTGGGGGAAATGGTGCCTCATCATCAAAGTCAGTAGGAGGAAAAGTGCCCCATCATTGGTGTCAGTGGGAGGAATAGTGCACTATCAATGGTATCAGGGGGAGGAATAGTGCCCCATCATTGGTGTCAGTGGGAGCAATTGTGCCTCATCATTGGAGTCAGTTGGAGGAATAGTGCCCCATCCATCACGGGTGTCAATGGGGGAAATGGTGCCTCATCGTCAAAGTCAGTAGGAGGAATAGTGCCCCATCATTGGTATCAGTGGGGGGGGGAATAGTGCCCCATCATTGGTGTCAGTGGGGGGGGGGAATAGTGCCACATCATTGGTGTCAGGGGGAGGAATGGTGCCACATCATTGGTGTCAGGGGGAGGAATAGTGCCCCATCATTGGTGTCAGGGGGAGGAATAGTGCCCCATCATTGGTGTCAGGGGGAGGAATAGTGCCCCATTGTTGGTGCCAGTAGAAAGAGTAGTGGCCCGAGGGCTGGATAAAGGCAAGCAAAGGTTCTCCTTATATCGGAGTCTCCATTAAAATCCCACCAATAATAATGTAAGGAAAAAACAGGGTGATGGAGGCGCCGACCCGAGTGTAGTATTAAAATGATGACTTTAATAGGATAAGATTAAAATTGCTTACAAGATTATAGACGATGCACGCTCGCCAAAGTTAGCCCCCTTTCACACCAGGGCGTTTTGCAGGCGCTATAGCGTTAGAAATAGCGCCTGCAATCCGCCCTAAAGAAGCTGCACCATTGTCTGTAGTGTGAAAGACCCGAGGGCTTTTACATTACAGCGCTGCACTGGCAGGACGTCAGGGAAAAGTCCCGCCAGCAGCTTCTTTGGAGCGGTGAAGGAGCGGTGTGTTTACCGCTCCTCCACCGCTGCTCCCCATTGAAATCAATGGGGCATCGCTGTAATACCGCTATTGCGGCGTATTGCCACCGGTTTTAACCCTTTCTCGGCCGCTAGCGGGGGGTAAAAGCGCCCTGCTAGCTGCCGAAATGTGCCGCAAATCCGGCGGTAAAACGCCGCTATTTTTACCGCCCGCGCGGTGTGGTGTGAAAGGGGTCTAAAGTGCAGTCCTGCCGTTCCCCATGGCTCTGTGGGTCCCACCTCTGCTCAGGATAGCTGGAAAGGGAATGGGCAGCTGGCTGGAATGGATCACAGTGTTTCTCCAGGAGCAAAAGAAACCAGGAAGCTTCACACTGACCAACACGGACTGTGGAACAGGAAGTGATGTCACCGGCGTTTGATTGGACCAAGGCAGGGCTGGAATTTTGTCAATCGGGGCTGCAGTGGTGAAGGCCTACGTGCTCTGAGCTGGATGCTCCTTCTATTGGAGGCCTCCTGGCGAGGGCCTACCTGGTGGAGCGTTGGTTTCCATGTACCTCAAAAACAGCACTGAGTCAACTCGATTTAAATCATAATTTATAAAGAGCAACTGCCGTGTCTGTCCAGCAGCAGCTCCTCCTCGGACCCACTGTTGGCTCCTCCTCGGACCCACTGTTGGCTCCTGCTCGGACCCACTGTTGGCTCCTGCTCGGACCCACTGTTGGCTCCTGCTCGGACCCACTGTTGGCTCCTGCTCGGACCCACTGTTGGCTCCTGCTCGGACCCACTGTTGGCTCCTGCTCGGACCCACTGTTGGCCTCCTCGGACCCGATGTTGGCTCCTGCTCGGACCCACTGTTGTCCTCCTCGGACCCGCTGTTGGCTCCTCCTCGGACCCGCTGTTGGCTCCTCCTCGGACCCGCTGATGGCTCCTCCTCTTATCCGCTGATGGCTCCTCCTCTTATCCGCTGTAGGCTGCTCCTCTGACCCGCTGTTGACTCGCTGACACTCCCATTCACTTTAATGGGACGGCTGGTTATGCGGAAGTGACACAACAAGGTGAGGGACGTGGCGGCAGCAGGTGATTGGATGCCCGCTAACAGACGTGGCCATCATAGATCTGAAACAGGTGCTCTTTAAATGTAAGTGCCCGTTCACATTACTGCGACTTGTCAGGCGACTTAGCCGCCTGACAAGTCGCGCTCCGTTCTGTACTACGGAACCGTTCTAATAGGAGCGACTCAAGTCGCTCCGACTTAGAAAAAGGTTCCTGTAGTATTTTCGGGGCGACTTCAGGCGACTTGCATTGACTTCTATACAGAAGTCATTTTGCAAGTCGCCGCTGAAATCGTGTGCAGGTCGCGTCTGTGAGACGCGCTGCAAGTCACGTCGCCCCTGTGTGAACGGGCACTAAGGCCTCATTCTTGCTGGTAGTTAGAGTCTTTAATATTTGTAAACAAAATGAAGGTTTCCTATTTAGAATAATAAGGTGTCAGATGAGTAAAACGGAGATATCCGATCCGATTCAATGATACAGTTTGCAGTGTACATAGATTTGCAAAACAATGGGATAAAGGAATATTCCATGACTTTGTTTTATCTCATGGTTACTGTGAAATAACATACTCTGCATTAATGCATTCATGCAATCTCAGCTTGCAGCACTTGAATTCATTGAATGAGTTTACCAAAAATTTAACTATTGCAGAATATACAGCCTCATGCTACATAACTAAGCTCCATTTCATGCTGAATAAACAAATTATTAATGTATCTTAAATAGAAAACTATCTTTTAGCATTTTATTAAAATGAATTTGATAAGAATCAAAAAATCGTATTTATTTATTTTCAAATCATTGCTTTATATCCACCCTGTTTGACAGTAACTTTTGCTTGGACTCAGCGGTTTGGTACTCCTTCATGTCAGGGTGACTATCTAACAAGAGTTCCTCACCGCCGCCATTGAGTTTTAGAAATTGGCATCCTTCACAATTGCGCCACTAATTATCGGTATTCTATGCGCCTGTTTTGAAACTTGTCCCCACGTTTTTATTGCGGTCAGTGTCCCCATTGGGGAGATTCACTAAAAAGCACAAGATTGGCTTTTCTTCAATGGGAACGCAGTTCCGGTGTCTTGTCATATAACGTCCTCCATCAGATGGTGTCCCCTGCGTACTGCGCATGCGCAGTACACAGCAACACAGATTCCGAAAATTGCCGAGGATGAACGGCGCCTGCGCTGTGAGTCCAGGTTCTATCCCCACCATCCAAGTGGACATAGAGTAGGAATAAAAAAGAGCCGAGCGCAGCGACGCCGAGCCCGAACCGTGGTGAGCGAAGCTCGCCCGCGAGGGGCCCTCTAATATTCACAACCCTATGTCCGGTTGGATGGTGGGGCTACCACCTCCACTCACGGCGCAGGCGCCGTTCAGCTTCGGAGAATTTCACGAAGCTTCGTCTGCTCCGTACTGTGCATGCGCAGTACGGGGCGGACACTATTTGATGGCCGGACACTATACGCCAGAACACCGGCACTTCAGTACTGAATGGTAAGGGGGTGTGGCCTGGTGGAAGCCCAGGCTGAGACTGCCATTCATTCCAATACCAGCGGGTCTGCATTGATGTGCGGCTTCATTGGATCCATCCTTTGCTCAACAGTTGTTTTGGAGCCGAGACAGGCTCCTTCCCTATCCTGCATTCACAGGCGTGGACACAGGGTTGCTTTCCCTTGTAGCTTGAGTGGCACACTTTTTCCAATCTTGGTTCATAATGATAAGGGGTGCTAGGATGTGCTGGAGGGTCAATTGATGCTGGCTTCTGAGGGATCTATTGTTGCTGGAAGGGGTCTATTTTTGCATCACAGTCTATTGTTGCTGGGGGGGGTGGCTTATGTTGCTAGGGATCTACTGTTGAGAGAGGATTCGATTGTTTCTGGTTGTTGGAGAGTCTATTGATGCTGGCTGCTGGGGATCTATTGTTACTGGGGTGGTAGTTTGTTGTGGGGGTCTGTTGTTGCTGGGGGGGGGGGGAGGGGGGGTATGTTTTACTGCTTGTTATCATTAACAAATTCCATACAATTTACTTAGAACCACAAAAAGATACTTGGCTCTAGGTTCTCTAAAAGGGGTGGTACTGAGAGGTAGGTATGGGGATGGAAACAAGGGACAGTGCTGGGAGGTGGGTAGAGGATGGAACCAAGGGATGGTGCTGGGGGGTGGGTAGGGGATGGAAACAAGGGACAGTGCTGGGAGGTGGGTAGAGGATGGAACCAAGGGACGGTGCTGGGGGGTGGGTAGAGGGTGGAACAAAGGGACGGTACTGGGTGGGAGGTGGGTAGGGGATGGAAACAAGGGACGGTGCTGGGGGGTGGGTAGGGGATGGAACCAAGGGACGGTGCTGGGAGGTGGGTAGTGGATGGAACCAAGGGACGGTGCTGGGAGGTGGGTAGGGGATGGAACCAAGGGACGGTGCTGGGAGGTGGGTAGGGGATGGAACCAAGGCACGGTGCTGGGAGCTGCTTAATGGGATGGAACCAAGGTACGGTGCTGAGGGGTGGGTAGGGGATGGAACCAAGGGACGGTGCTCGGGGGTGGGTAATGGGATGGAACCAAGGGACGGTGCTGGGAGGTGGGTAGGGGCTGGAACCAAGGGACGGTGCTGGGAGGTGGGTAGGGAATGGAACCAAGGGATGGTGCTGGGAAGTGGGTAGGGGATGGAACCAAGGCACAGTGCTGGGGGGTGGGTAGGGGCTGGAACCAAGGGACGGTGCTGGGGGGTAGGTAGGGGATGGAACCAAGGGACGGTGCTGGGGGGTAGGTAGGGGATGGAACCAAGGGACGGTGCTGGGGGGTAGGTAGGGGATGGAACCAAGGGACAGTGCTGGGGGGTAGGTAGGGGATGGAACCAAGGGACGGTGCTGGGGGGTGGGTAGGGGATGGAACCAAGGGACGGTGCTGGGGGGTAGGTAGGGGATGGAACCAAGGGACGGTGCTGGGGGGTGGGTAGGGGATGGAACCAAGGGACGGTGCTGGGGGGTAGGTAGGGGATGGAACCAAGGGACGGTGCTGGGGGGTGGGTAGGGGCTGGAACCAAGGGACGGTGCTGGGGGGTGGGTAGGGGATGGAACCAAGGGACGGTGCTGGGGGGTAGGTAGGGGATGGAACCAAGGGACGGTGCTGGGGGGTAGGTAGGGGATGGAACCAAGGGACGGTGCTGGGGGGTAGGTAGGGGATGGAACCAAGGGACGGTGCTGGGGGGTGGGTAGGGGATGGAACCAAGGGACGGTGCTGGGGGGTAGGTAGGGGATGGAACCAAGGGACGGTGCTGGGAGGTGGGTAGGGGGTGGAAACAAAAACTGAATCAGATGTGTGGGTGAGTTCCTGCACCTATTTTCTGAGAAAAAAGCCCTGGCGAGGGCCTGCCTGGTTGAGTGTTCAATTTTTAGGATGGCTTGACAGGTTTGCATGTGTATTTTGCCCAGACATGCATGTTAATACCTGTTTATATTGTGTGTTTCAGGAGGGTCTGATGGCTCCCGGCTGTACGACTGCGTTTGGCGGTATAACTCCAGCGTGAATGAATGGACAGAGGTCTCTCCCATGCTGAAGGCCCGGGAATATCACAGCTCCACCGTGCTTAAAGGCCTGCTTTACGTCATCGGGTCAGACAGCACGGAGCGCTACGACCACAGCATGGACTCTTGGGAATCGCTCCGGCCCATGATGTACCCCATGGACAACTGCTCCATCACCTCCTGCCGGGGCAAGCTTTACGCCATCGGGTCGCTGGAAGGCAAAGAGACGATGGTCATGCAGTGCTATGACCCTGACACGGACCTGTGGTCGTTGGTGAACTGTGGCCAGCTGCCCCCTTGGTCATTTGCACCAAAAACTGTGACACTGAATGGATTCATTTATTTTGTCAGGTGAGTCTTTGGAATATTGGAATATAACCCGTCTGTGGAAGGGGGGCGGGCACCTCTCGATTGTAGGGTGTAAGGAAACCCCTATTCCAGTTATGTTAGAAGTTCCTCGTTAATTGATAGAAACCAGAGATGATTGGGCTGTGGGACAAAACTCCAAATGGGGTTGATTTGTGGTCTCTGAAGTGGGGCCTTCAATCTACTGGGAACACCATAACTTTATGGAAAGCAAATTGACAGATAAGTCCAAGATGATGCGACTTCAAAGAGGAACTTCTAGTGTTTTTAAAAGCTAAGTCATCAGCTACAAATCCTATAGTAGTATTCGGGGTACCTAGTAGCCCATGGATCTCCGCACCATCTTCCAGCAGCTGTTTCTTCTCTTTGCTGTTGGACCCCTGGTGCCACCATTTTGAATTTGGGAGTTGGCTGTGAATGAATGTAACTTCTGTGGGTTGCATCCTCATTGGGCACCCAAGACCATGTTTTTCGAAAAGGACATGCATGCAAACAAACTAGAAGAGTGCGCACTAATCAAATGCAAATTGGCCACTCGCAAAATGAAAGTAGAAAAGGCATGTGCTCAGCACTCCCAGCAAGGACACCTCTCTGTGTTAACACTTGTACTCCTGGATAGTAGTGCTGCCAGATGGAGTGCAGACCAGAGCGCTGTACCCAGGCACAGGGTGTTGCTGGGGATCTCCTGGAGGATGTCCCATGTGGGTGGAGCAGTGGGCATCATGGGTGTCCGCAGGTAGGGGCGGGGGGGGGGGCAAGTGCCCCCCCGGAATCAGGGATCGGAGCAGGAGTGATGACTCCTCTCACCCCTCTGTCTTTTTCACCCCCCCTCTCTGTCACCCCCCCCTCTGTCTCTCTCTGTCACTCCCACCTTTTGGTCACCCCCCCCCGTCTCTCTCTGTCACCCCCCACATGTATGCAGTTTCTGAAAGTCTCTTGGGCTATGTATGCAGTCTCTGGTCACCTCTTGTGCCATGTCTGCAGTCTCTTACAGTCTCTTGGGCCATGTATGCCATCTCTGACAGTCTCTTGGGCCATGTCCGCAGTCTCTGAAAGTCTCTTGGGCCATGAATGCCATCTCTGACAGTCTCTTGGGCCATGTCCGCAGCCACTGACAGTCTCTTGGGCCATGTCCGCAGCCACTGACAGTCTCTTGGGCCATGTCCGCAGCCTCTGACAGTCTCTTGGGCCATGTCAACAGTCTCTGACAGTGTCTCGTGTCACGTCCACAGTCTCTGACCATCACCTGTACTATGTCTGCAGTCTATGACAGTGATAATGTGATAATGACATTGTCGAAAAGGGTCAGAGCATGGGTGACCTTAAAATGATGCCCCTTCTTGAAAAAAGTTCTGCGGATGCCCATAGTGGGCATTGCTATGCATTTAGAAGAACCTCTTTCTTTGTCAAGTTCTCACCCTGCACACAAGGGTATGTGATTACTTATGACCAGGACCAGGTAGGGCAGCAGTCATGTGGATTCAACATTTAAGGCAGAACCCCAGCTTTAGAAGTGAGCCATACACCATGCGCAGCTGTGTAACAACATGCAACTTCCTCCTGTGAAAGCACTCCATCCCATGTCACTGCACACCTTTTCTTCCATAATATAGTATTTAGAGGGGGGGGGGGACACCACTGATCTTGTGTCCCACTCCACCAGTCCATCATTTTTTCTGCCACCTCACTCCCAGTGACAGCATGGGGTGCCACGGTGCACTAAGCGCAGACCTCATGGGTGCACTTAATTAACCCGCATACACTCCTGTACCTGTGACTAGGTCCAGATTTCTTTTGGGGTACCACTCGCTAGGGAGGTAATCAGAGCACCGACCCCCCTCACTACTGGAGGACTTGTCACCCATGTCTGGCACCACTCCCTGCTGTCTGGCTGCTATTACATTCCATTACAACTTTGCACTTTCTGCCAACTCATTTGCTAAATTAACCCTTCATGATGGCCTTCCATTTCCTTATGTGCTTCTTCTAGATATGCCATGTACCACCATGCCCCCTTTTACAGTAACTTCAGACCAGGGTTTAACAAAACTTTACTGAGCACACTCTTGCCAATACAGTTCCGTAGCGCATCACAAGTCTCTTCTTGGCTAACTAGACACAGGCAGCCCATTCCCTACCTTCCCCAGGTATTAGTGCACAATGTGGAAGATTCCTGGTCCAATAGAGCAGGGGTCTTCAAACTATGGCCCTCCAGTTGTTCAGGTAAAACAATTCCCATCATACCTAGTCATGAATGTCAGAGTCTTAAAGTGGAGGGCCACCCTGAACAAAAAAAAATACATTAAAAATTAGAAAAAAATCTTTAAAAAAAATGAAAAAAAAATGTTTTTTTTTTTACTTACCAGAAATGCCTGTTGCTAGGCACATCATCCTAATCTGCCTCTTCCTCCTCCGCGGTGATCTTCTTTCTTCTCTCCTCCGTGTGGCGTCTTCTGGGTAATGGGTCGCTCTGTGTTCTGGGAACTGTGTGTCCCAGAACACAGCGCGTCCCATTCACAAAGCGCTGCGCGACTCGCGCATGCGCAGTAGGAAACGGGCAGTGAAGCCGCAAGGCTCCACTGCCTGTTTCCCTTAGAATGGCGGCGCCGGGACCCCGAGAGCCGAGGGACGGGTCGGCCTCGGGCGGCCGACATCGCGGGCGCCCTGGACAGGTAAGTCAGCTTATTAAGTCAGCAGCTACAGTGTTTGCAGCTGCTGACTTTTAATTTTTTTTTTTTTTTTTTTAACCGGCCCTCCTCTTTAAGCCTCGTACACACGCTTAGATTTTCTTACATCCTTTTTTTTTTTTTTTTTTTGTGGCATGCTAGTCTCATGCCGAAAGTGAAGAGGTTACTCACAATACGAAAAATTTTCGTACAATCAGAAGTGACGTCGTGTGTTGAATAGTTTTGTATGTATTCTTTTTTTTTTCTGAGCATGCGTAGTCTTGCTGTTACGTTTTTTTCCGTACGAAAACCGTACCAATGAAGCGAAAATCGGACGTTGTGGTCACATCCGACAAAAATGTTAGTCTGCACATCCAGCTTTTGTCTGACGAAAAAGCAAAATCGGCTGTCCAAAGCACCGTACTAACGATCCAAAAATCGGTAGACAGCTCTTCGTACAATTTTTTTTTTCCATCTGATTTTCAAATCATGTGTATGGGCCTTTACAATGCCTCATGGGATGTGTAGTTCAGCAACAGCCGTAGGGCTGTAGTTTGAGGATCCCTGCCCAAGAGGGTGCTTGGCATATAGCTAATGGTTACATACTTCCAGGGCCGTCATTTATATTGATTGGACCCTGGGCAAATATTTTCTTGGCCCCCCCCCCCATGCAATTTTACTCTCCACCTGCTCTGAGACATAAAATAAAACTTAAAATCAGTTTACTATATCAGATCAGGCAGCAATTGCGATTGGTTATCAGCGGTTACAGCATATCATTACTGCTTACTGACTGGTTGCTAAAGGTTACAGCACACATTAAGGCTCACTGATTAGTTGCTAGAGGTTACAGCAAATGTTTTCTGCTTGTTAATTGGTTGCTAGAGATTCCTGTACAGTAATATTGCTCACTTTAGGGGGGCATGATCTACATATGAATGTTGCCTTTATTTACATATCATTACCATCGGTCGCAGCTCTTTACTTACTAATGCCGCCACTATTAACATATGAATGCCGTTATTTGCATGTAAACACAGGGTGTGCAGGTGAGTCATCTGTACACAACAATAGGGCAGAGCTGGGCAGCATTATTACCAGCGCTTCACACTGAGATATCGGGACACCGCACCGGACTAAAACTTCAAAGAACAAGGGAATTTTTATACCTGGATAGTTGGCAAGTATGAGGCAGCTGCTTTGGGACCCACAACAATGGCAGGGCCCAGGGCAGCTGCCCCTTTTGCCCTGCCTTAAAGATGGCCCTGCATACTTCAAGGTGAGCCTTTTGATCTTCTTCTCATGTGGCCACCACGAAAAAATCCCCAGAGCAGAGCCTTCCTCCTTTTTATAAGCAGCACAGGGTGGAGGGCTGAGCCCAGAGAAGACTGGGAAACAGCAAAACACAGCTTAAGCCCCTTCCCACCTGGGCAGCCTGGAATATCTGTCTAACACAGCAACGGCAGCTGTAAGCACCCGCTTACAGCAGTGATCATGGGGAGCGAGCAAAGCAAGAGCCAAGTTTGCCATAATGTTCAGGAATGCACGACTCAGTTCAGCTTTAAGTAAGGAGAAACATGGTGGCTACAGGTTATTGGACATCATTGCACGGGGTAGAGAGAAGCTGGAGGATTTCTGTATTTGAGGAGTAGACAAACTGATGCAGACTTTACAGTCTGTCTAGTCAAATATAGGGGTCATTATGCAACTTAAAGTGAACCCGTTGCAGCAAAACATGTCCAACTAACAACAGACTCTGAGTAGCGTTTCCACTTAGGTAAATCTTTTTCAGTAGGACCTGAAAATTCTCAGCAGGCGATCCTCAACTTTATCTCTAACTTGGGTGTTCTAGCAACCCACGATGCTTTGCTGTCACTTCTCTGTTGACCACCATTGCCTTGTAGGTGTATTGTGGAATTGCATGGTAAAGCAAAGAGGTCCCTTAACGGGCAAAAGTCTAAGCAGGTATCAAGTTGGAGCAGTGTTAGCCCCTGTACACACGGTCGGACATTCTGCCAACCAAATTTTCTCCGTCGGATCTTGTCCGAAACTGTTGCATACACACGGTCGGACTAATGCCGCGTACACACGAGCGGATTGTATGGCGTACTTAGTCCGTCATACAATCCGACGGACAGTCCGTCGTACTTTCCACTGAACGGACTTGACCACACACGGATACACAAACAGTCCGTCGAAAGCTTGCGCGATGACGTGTACAGCACGTACGACGGGACTAGAAATAGGAAGTCCAAGACACAGCAAAGCAACCTTCCGCCGTGTAAATCCTTTCTGGGCATGCGCCATTCTTAGTCCGTCGAACTAGCATACTGACGACCGTATTGTCCGCTGAAACCAAAGTACGACGGACAGAATTTCGAAAAAACCAAAATACTTAGTACTCCGGACTGCACGCTGAAAAAGTCCGCTTAAGCCCACACACGAGCGGACTGTCCGCTGAAATGTGTTTCGACGGACTAAGTACGCCATACAATCCGCCCGTATGTACGCGGCATAAGTTGTCGAAAAATCCGATCTTTCAGAACGTGATGACGTAATTTCGTTACGATGGGACTACATTCAGGCTGGTAGCCAATAGCTTTGATGTAGGAATTTGATCTGAGCATGCGTGGCACTTGGTCCGATCAAAATTCTCTACACATGATCGGAGTATGTCCGATCGGCCCAGTTGGTCGGGAAATATTTCCAACAAGTTGGAAATTTGGGTCCGACGGAGATTCCGACGGAATCAGTCCGATGCATACCACACACAGTCGGATTATCCAACAACACGGTCCGATAGGACACATTCCGACGGATTCTCCGATCGTGTGTACAAGGGCTTAGGGTTGTGTTTTTTTTTTTATGATCGGTTCCTTTTAGGAAGTCTAAGAACATATTCCTGGCCATTGCCCAGCTTTGGCTGTGGGTTTTCGGCACTTAGCACGTTCATTCAGTGAAGGCTTTAATGTTCTAATTAATAGTAGGCCCCATATTTCACTTCTTGACTTCAGTCTGGCTCCTGACACATAGGTCTGCTTCCTATCATCTATAAACACAAGGCGAGTCTGCCTCTGTCCTCCCTGGTTACTTCCATTCCTTTGTTTTGTGTACAAGTCACGCTGTTACCAAGTAGCTACAAAATTGACTCAATGAAAGTCCAACTCCAGGCAGAAAACATTTACCCCTGCATTGCCCCTCAATGCTGCAAGCGGTAAATGCTTGTTATGTCTCTAGGGGGTAGAAAGATATAGTGTAATCCTTCGCTTATTCCTTGCGTTGGCAGGCTTGCTCCAACTGGCTGTGCTCTCAAAGCTAACCATACACTTGTAGAATTTTGTTATCATTTTTTTATGAACATTTGTTCAATTTAAGGGCAGTGCCTTCTTTTTTCGCACCAAAGGTACCACCAAGGTACCACCAGGGTACCACCAGTGTATCCCCGTCCAAAGCACAGGGCTCACTCACCGGCCATAAGTAACAACCAGAGCCCTTGCAGGTCCCATAGAAGGTCAATGATGGAAGTCACATGTTCCACCAAACTAGGAGGACCAGGTATTTTGTAATTAGTATTATTATTATTATACAGGATTTATATAGTGCCAACAGTTTACGCAGCTCTTTACAACTTGTAATATTGTCTACAAAGTAAGGAGCATCAGGGGAGCACTTATTAGAGTATAAAATGGTTGGGGTGGTGTTTACCCAGACACTCACTTTGCCATGAATGGGCAAGGTCACAAGGTCTTCTAAAGGTGTCCAAAGACCTTTTTCTTTGTCGTAGGGCAGTGCTTGGGCCTAGCGACTGGCCATTAGCCCTGAGCACTCAACCATGGGAGGGAGTCACTAGTGATGGCCGAACGGTTCGCCCGGCGGTCGTTTCGCGGCGAATTTCCGACATTCGCGGTCCGCACGTTCGAACGCCTTTTTCCGTCGTTCGCCGCGGCGGACTTACGTGTTTAATGTATACAAGAACTTTAACCTTTGGTGACACGTTTATCATGTGATACAGGACAGCCAATTGAGACATGACAGCACATGGACACTTGTACATTCCCCCTAACCTATAAATACACCCGATCCGGTGGCCATTTTACATTCTTTCTTCTGTTACGATAGGGACAGGTTCCTGTGTGGAGTAGGGAGAGATAAACCACTAGCTATTTGGTACACAAAAGTTCTTTTCAGGACTGGTATAGGTGTTAGGTGTTGATAGGTTTGCTGTGCTGCTGATTCTTGCAGCAGCCTGAGTGTCTTTTGTTAGTTTAGAGAAAGGGAAAGGACGGTGTATGCTACAGGGACAGCCAGATTAGTCTTTCATCATCATCATCATCATCATCATCATTAGCTGTTACTATCAAGGTCCACAAAAGAGCTGTTCCAGTAACCACTAATCGTTCTCTTTTTTTGCCAATTTGTATAGGGACAGGAAGGAAGCAGTGTTGTCAGGCAGTGAGGGTAATTTTAAAGACTTGCTGTTATTATTAGTTCCACAAAGGTTCTTTTCAGGACTGGTATCAGTGGTACAGTAATAGGCTTGTACATGTATAATATTCTTTCTTCCAAATATAGAAAGGATATTATACTTGACTGCTGCCCTTCTGCTGCAGTCTGCTAAACATTCACAACTCACTTGTTCCACAAAAGTTCTTATAAGGACTGGTAACTTGGTATAGGGTGCTACGGTACATAGGCTTGAGTGCGGTACAGTCTGCTGTTCTGTAAGGACCGCTATCGGTCCACAATAGATAGGGTTGACGTGCACCACTGCTGACCGCTGCCCTATACTGCAGCAGTCCTTCAGCGGTATAGGGACTGACGTACAGTCTGCTAATCACTAACACACAACCTGCTTGTTCCACAAAAGTTCTTATAAGGACTGGTAACTTGGTATAGGGTGCTACGGTACATAGGCTTGAGTGCGGTACAGTCTGCTGTTCTGTAAGGACCGCTATCGGTCCACAATAGATAGGGTTGACGTGCACCACTGCTGACCGCTGCCCTATACTGCAGCAGTCCTTCAGCGGTATAGGGACTGACGTACAGTCTGCTAAACACTAATACACAACCTGCTTGGTCCACAAAAGTTCTTATAAGGACTGGTAACTTGGTATAGGGTGCTACGGTACATAGGCTTGAGTGCGGTACAGTCTGCTGTTCTGTAAGGACCGCTATCGGTCCACAATAGATAGGGTTGACGTGCACCACTGCTGACCGCTCACCTATACTGCAGCAGTCCTTCAGCGGTATAGGGACTGACGTACAGTCTGCTAATCACTAACACACAACCTGCTTGTTCCACAAAAGTTCTTATAAGGACTGGTAACTTGGTATAGGGTGCTACGGTACATAGGCTTGAGTGCGGTACAGTCTGCTGTTCTGTAAGGACCGCTATCGGTCCACAATAGATAGGGTTGACGTGCACCACTGCTGACCGCTGCCCTATACTGCAGCAGTCCTTCAGCGGTATAGGGACTGACGTACAGTCTGCTAATCACTAACACACAACCTGCTTGTTCCACAAAAGTTCTTATAAGGACTGGTAACTTGGTATAGGGTGCTACGGTACATAGGCTTGAGTGCGGTACAGTCTGCTGTTCTGTAAGGACCGCTATCGGTCCACAATAGATAGGGTTGACGTGCACCACTGCTGACCGCTGCCCTATACTGCAGCAGTCCTTCAGCGGTATAGGGACTGACGTACAGTCTGCTAAACACTAATACACAACCTGCTTGGTCCACAAAAGTTCTTATAAGGACTGGTAACTTGGTATAGGGTGCTACGGTACATAGGCTTGAGTGCGGTACAGTCTGCTGTTCTGTAAGGACCGCTATAGGTCCACAATAGATAGGGTTGACGTGCACCACTGCTGACCGCTCACCTATACTGCAGCAGTCCTTCAGCGGTATAGGGACTGACGTACAGTCTGCTAATCACTAACACACAACCTGCTTGTTCCACAAAAGTTCTTATAAGGACTGGTAACTTGGTATAGGGTGCTACGGTACATAGGCTTGAGTGCGGTACAGTCTGCTGTTCTGTAAGGACCGCTATAGGTCCACAATAGATAGGGTTGACGTGCACCACTGCTGACCGCTCACCTATACTGCAGCAGTCCTTCAGCGGTATAGGGACTGACGTACAGTCTGCTAATCACTAACACACAACCTGCTTGTTCCACAAAAGTTCTTATAAGGACTGGTAACTTGGTATAGGGTGCTACGGTACATAGGCTTGAGTGCGGTACAGTCTGCTGTTCTGTAAGGACCGCTATCGGTCCACAATAGATAGGGTTGACGTGCACCACTGCTGACCGCTGCCCTATACTGCAGCAGTCCTTCAGCGGTATAGGGACTGACGTACAGTCTGCTAAACACTAATACACAACCTGCTTGGTCCACAAAAGTTCTTATAAGGACTGGTAACTTGGTATAGGGTGCTACGGTACATAGGCTTGAGTGCGGTACAGTCTGCTGTTCTGTAAGGACCGCTATCGGTCCACAATAGATAGGGTTGACGTGCACCACTGCTGACCGCTCACCTATACTGCAGCAGTCCTTCATCGGTATAGGGACTAAGAGTTTTGTCACAGGGTCATTTAAAAAATGACAGGCAGAGGAAGAGGCAGGCCCTTCCGCAGGGGTGGTAGGGGTAGGGCAGGAGCAACAGGCTTGAGCCAAAGTGGGAAGTTGCAGAAGGTGCGTTCAATTACTTTAAAGGATGCACCAGACTTGGTTGAGTGGCTCGCTCAGCCTTACTCTTCTGCACCCTCCTCATCCTCTCGATCTGCACCCTCTTCTTCACTCTCTGCTATGTGCACCCCCAAAGACACTACCACCAACAACACGACCACCACCACCACCACCACATACCTTCCGCTTGAGTCACTGGAATTATTTTCCGATCCATATCAAGAGGACATTTCTGATGCGCAGCCACTCTTGGTATTGGATCAGGAAGAGGAGGTAGCAACAAGCGCTACTCAGCAGTCTGACGCCAGTACCCAGATCAGCCCAAGGAGGAGGTTGGTCCCCGGTGTTGCTGCCTACTCCGAGATCTCTACTTATAGCGGTGGGGAAGGTGACGTTGATGATGACGTGTCTAGTGATGTCACGTGGGTGCCCACAAGAGAGGAAGAGGAGGGGAGTTCAGAGGGAGATATGGACCAGCAGATAGGGAGGAGAAGCAGCAATGACTTACATTGCACAGCAGGGACAAAGCAGACTGCAAATGTATCAGGAGCGAGTCATCGACCATGTACGGTCACATCTGGCGCTCCCAGGACACCGGCACATGGCTCCGCAGTGTGGGCTTTTTTTAACGTGTCCGCTGCTGACAATAGCGTTGCCATCTGCAATCTTTGCAGTCAACGCGTTAGTCGCGGTAAGCCCAATACTCACCTAGGGACGACCGCCTTAAGAAGGCACATGAGCAGCCATCACCGAGCCCAGTGGGAGCAACGGAACACACAAAGCCACACTGCAGGCTCTCACCGTCCAGCCTCGTCTTCTACTTCTCCTTCTCCTCTCTCCTCACAATTGTCCTCCACTCCACCTTCCATCACGCCAAGCTCACATTTTTCTGCAAAAAGGCAGGCTTCCGTGGGCCTAATGTTTGAGCGTAAAAAAATGATGATGCCGGATAACCCTCTTGCCCAACGGTTGGCGGCTGGCTTGTCAGAACTCATAGCCCGCCAACTACTGCCATATAAACTGGTGGACTCGGAGGCCTTTCGCAAATTTGTGGCCATTGGAACACCACAATGGAAGGTCCCAGGAAGGAAGTATTTCTCAGAGAAGGGCATCCCAGAGCTATATGGCCATGTTCAGCGGCAAGTGAATGTATCTCTGGCACACAGTGTCGGTGCCAAGATACATCTGACCACAGACACGTGGTCTAGCAAACACGGGCAGGGAAGGTATATCAGTTTTACTGCCCACTGGGTGAACCTTCTGACGGCCGTCAAGCATGTAACCCGTGGCACCCGTGTAGATTTGGTTTTACCGCCACGGATTGCATGCAGGCCTGACTCTTCTTCTCCTCCTCCTACTCCATCCTCCTCCCTCTCCTCCTCAGCTGCCTCCTCCTTTTCCGCTGCTAGCGTCTCTTCCACTGCACCGCCCAAGCTCCCCAGAACCTATTCCACATGCCAGGTGAGACGTTGCCATGCCGTGCTGCGTCTGTTGTGCCTGGAAGCAAAGAGCCACACTGGCCCGGCACTCCTTTCAGCTTTGCGTTCACAGGCAGATGAGTGGCTAACACCGCTCAATTTGACAGTTGGTAAAGTGGTGTGTGACAACGGTGCCAATCTGCTTAGCGCATTGAAACAGGGCAAAATCACGCACGTGCCGTGCATGGCACACGTCTTAAACTTGGTCGTGCAGCGATTCCTTGTCAAATACCCTGGGGTCCAGGACATCTTGCGGCAGGCAAGGAAAATCTCGGCCCATTTCAGAAGATCTTACACGGCCATGGCTCGCCTTGCTGACATTCAGCGGCGACACCATCTGCCGGTCAGACGTCTTATTTGCGATTGCCCGACGCGATGGAACTCAACCTTCTATATGCTTGATAGGCTGCTCCAGCAGAAACGTGCAGTTAACGTCTACCTGTATGAACTCTGCGAAAGAAACGGTTCTGGGGAGCTGGGTTTTTTTTCACCGCGCCAGTGGCTGCTCATGCGCGACACATGCAGACTTCTGCGGCCATTTGAGGAGATCACCAAACTGGTCAGTCGCAGCCATGGCGCCATCAGTGACATGGTACCTTATGCCTTCTTTCTGGAGCGTGCATTGCGTCGTGTCATTGATCAGGCTGTGGAGGAGCAGGAGCGGGAAGATGAGGAAGTCGCAATGCTGGATGAATTCCCAGGGGGGGCTACTCTATCTGAGACAAGTCAACAACAGGAGTCTGATGAGGAGTCAGAGGAGGATGGTGCCGGGGCGGATGAGCAGGAGCAAGAAGAGCATGCTTTAAACCTTTCTGGGATCCCTGTTGTGCGAGGATGGGGAGAGGAGAATGAAGAGGACGACATTATCCTGGATGATGAGCAGGAGCCAGGCCACCACACCGCTTCCACTTTAGTGCAAATGGGGGCCTTCATGCTCCAGTGTTTTAATAGGGACCCCCGTATAAAAAGCATGAGGGTCAAGGACCAGTACTGGGTGGCAACGTACTTAGACCCCCGGTACAAACACAAAATGGCGGAAATGTTACCGCCGTCGCAGAGGGCTGTCAGAATGCAGCACTTCCAGGCCTTGCTTCGAGAAATGCTGCATTCTGCTTTTGCGTGCGCTGGCAGAGGAGCAATTCCCACTCCCAGAGAAGGATTTGCGGGTACCAATCCAACAGCGCCTGCAAGAAGAGGCCGGTTTGAAGATGTGTTGGTGACTTCGGATATGAGGTCATTCTTTCAGCCGACCCATCGACAGGTGTCATCCGGATCCAGCATCAGGGAACGCCTAGACCGTCAGGTGTCCGACTACATTGGGTTAACGGCCGATGTGGACGCTCTGAGGAGTGATGAACCCCTAGACTACTGGGTGGGCAGGCTTGACCTCTGGCCAGAGCTTGCCCAATTTGCAATCGAACTGTTGGCTTGCCCCTCATCCAGTGTCCTGTCCGAAAGGACGTTCAGCGCAGCAGGGGGGATTGTGACCGATAAGCGTACTCGCCTAGCTCACCACAGTGTTAACTACCTCACATTTCTAAAAATGAATGAGGCATGGATCTCGGAGGAATTCAACACATGTGACCAGTAGACCATGTATATGTCTATAAACTATTTTTTTAATCAAGCACACAGACCTTCTTAATTCATTTGGCTCACTTCCTTGACCCAAAAAAGCACACCGTACTATATGCCCCTACCCTCCTCTTTGAAGAGGTTGAGCGGTGTCATATTTCTACTGGGGCTGCTTATGATATCCCTGTGCTGTGCTGACTTCCTCCTGGGGGTTCTTATTATGAAGGGATCACACTATCCCTGTGCTGTGCTGACTTCCTCCTGGGGGTTCTTATTATGAGGGGATCACACCATCCCTGTGCTGTGCTGACTTCCTCCTGGGGCTGCTTACGGTGCTGCTGTCAGTGCTGTATGTCACGGTGCTGCTGTCAGCGCTGTATGTCACGGTGCTGCTGTCAGCGCTGTATGTCACGGTGCTGCTGTCAGCGCTGTATGTCACGGTGCTGCTGTCAGCGCTGTATGTCACGGTGCTGCTGTCAGCGCTGTATGTCACGGTGCTGCTGTCAGCGCTGTATGTCACGGTGCTGCTGTCAGCGCTGTATGTCACGGTGCTGCTGTCAGCGCTGTATGTCACGGTGCTGCTGTCAGCGCTGTATGTCACGGTGCTGCTGTCAGCGCTGTATGTCACGGTGCTGCTGTCAGCGCTCTGTATTACGGTGCTGCTGTCAGATGCCTCTATCACGGTGCATGTGTCATTCCGGTATGTCACGCTGCTGGTGATCATCTCCTGCACCCTCTTCTTTGCCTACCCTGGTCCCTGACCTTCCCTCTCCTCCATTGCCTTCATTAGCTCCATAGTCCTGAATTGTTAGAACAATTTCCCAAATAAAATAAAAATGCTTGTAGTTATCGATCCCAAATTCACCTCATACATGTATTATGTCATTGTCCAGATGGTGGGACTACGTTTTACCCCCTAATAATTACCACGTGGCCGCAAATTCGACATGAAGGTTTGCAAAGTTCGCCTCCCATTGAAGTCAATGGGGCCCGCGGCGAACGTTCGGTTTCGCGAACGTTTGGGTCCGTTCGCATTTCGCGTTCGCGAAACGTCCCGTCGGAAGTTCGTCCATCACTAGGAGTCACATTAGGGTTACCACCTTTTCTTCAAGCCAAACCCGAACATTTTACCAGCCTGGGACACCTTTGGGTAGTCATGTGGTAAGCATAGCATGCTAGAGTGTTTGTGGCTTAATTGCTATTGCTGACATCAGCCTGCCCCCCCACCCACCCAGTGATGCCAAACCTGCCCCCATATAGATACCACAGTGCCCGGATGGCAACAGATTTGTGTGTGACTATCTTGGTTACTTGGGGAGTCACAGCCCAGTCTGAATAGTGTGTCCGGGTTTCAGCCTGCCTGAAACCCGAACACAAGGTTAAAAAACCCGAACTGTCCGGGTGAATCCCGAACAGGTGGCAACCCTAAGTCACATGCTGAACCAAACTTGGAGGACCAGGCATTTTTTAATACTGTCTACAAAGGAAGGAGTTTCAGGGAAGCACTTGTTGGGTGTTGTCCTATAGACATCAGGCTATCACCCAATCTACGGAGGAAGGGCCAGAATGGGAAACTGTCATCTAAAGGTCTTTGGAACTTTTAAGAGACCATGTGACCTTACCCAATTATGGCATAAATGGTCACGGTGAGCCAGATACTGTCACTTTGCCATAAAAATGGTTAAGGTCACAAGGTCTGTTAAAGGTGCCCAAAGACCCTTTTTTTTTCTTTGTCATAGGGCAGTGCTTGGGCCCAGCAACTGGCCATTAGCCCAGAGAACTTAATCATGGTAGGAAGTCACATTCTCCACCAAACCAGGAGGACCAGGTGTTTTGCAGTGTTAACTACAAAGGAAGGCATTTCATGGGAGCACTTGTTGGGTGTTGTCCCATAGACATCAGATTATCGCCCAATCTACTGAGGAAAGGCCAGTTTGGGAAACTGTCATCAAAACTACCTTTGCCATGAATGGGTAAGGTCACAAGGTCTCTTAAAAGTGTCAAAAGACCTTTTTAGATGAGTTTTCCCTAACTCTTCTATTGCACAAGGGGCCTTTTACTCTTTCACTCTTCTTCCCCGGACTCTCTGGTGTACACACTCACATGAACCCAGACGGGGCTGCGTTCATGTGACCTCAACGTTATGGCAGCACTCCGACCTATAAACGAGCCATACACCCTGGAGTCTCTGTATCATAACCTGAAGCTGTCATACGGGTAGCCTGCTGCTCCCACGATACTTACACCTTCTCAGGATGTGACATTTTGAAGGAAGTACCACAGAGCAGTGTCCCGCTCCACCAGTCCAGCTTCACTCTGCCACCTATCTCCCAGTGACAGAATGGTTTCCTGCCAGGCACCAGCACAGATGCCATGCGCTCCCTAAATTAACTCCTTTTTTTTTTCTCTTACATACCATGTGGCTAGTTCCCTGGGGTCTCCACAATGTGGGTCCAGTCCTGTATGCTGGGGCACTGACTACTTCATTCACTATGCATGAGACCTGTCACCCCTGCCAGTACTGCTCTCTTGGTGTCTGGCTGTCATATCATCCTTCTCTTGTACTTTTTACCCCTAGCAACTGCATGCACTTCACCCTGCGTGTGTTCATTACAGGCCCTGTTCTTCCATACGTCATTACCACCATGGATCCCTTTAAGTAACTTCAGACCAGGCATGACAATGTTTCAAAAGCTTTACTGGAAACTCTCGGCATAACAGTTCCAAAACAAAATGCACAGTCTTTTCCTTAAACGAATCCCTAACTCAGGCTTGAGGCTGCCCCAGCATACCTGCTCAGGCATTAGTCCATACCCAGCAGAGTCCACAGTGGCAGATGGTGCTCTTCGGGTAAGACTGCAGGTCTCGGCAATCCTCCTATATGTGCAAATTTCTTATGCCGCGTACACACGCTCGAATTGTCTGGCGTACTTAGTCCGATGAAACCCATTTCACCGGACAATCCGATCGTGTGTGTGTTTCAGCTGACTTTTCCAGCGTGAAGTCCGGCGGACTAAGAAAGTATTTTTGCACTCCAATCTTCAGGTCGGACTTGGGTTTCAGCGGACAATACGTTCGTGAGTATGCTAGTCCGGCGGACTAAGAATGACGCATGCTCAGAAGCAAGTACGAAAAAGGAAGCTATTGGCTATTGAACTTCCTTTTTCTAGTCCCGTCGTACGTGCTGTACGTCATTGCGCTAGCAAACGCCGGACTTTCTGTGTGTCCGTGTGTGGCCAAGTCCGTTCGGTAGAAAGTCCGCCGGACTATCCGCCGGATTGTATGTCGGACTAAGTACGCCGGACAATTCAATCGTGTGTACCCGGCATTAGAGGCAGGCAAGGCTCACTCTGGTAGCTGCAGCAGTGCTGTGATGTGGCCGGAGATTACAAGCTGTCTTGACTGTCTGGGCAGAGCCCTCCCCCCTTTTATTATCAAGACAGGTTGAGAGTCAGAGCTCAGCAAAAAAGTGCGGGCAATAGGTTAACCGACTGGGACGACCAGCATTTCAACCTGCCTCCAACCTAACCAGAAAGTCCTTGTGGAACGTTCTCTAATGTCTATGGCCAGCTTGGTGTTTAGAAGCAGCTTTAGGCTGCGGAGTCTATGTTGGTTGACTGTATCCTTGGCAGGAACCGCAGTTTTTCTATTTTGGAAGACGGAGCTGTTGGCTAAAGTTACACTTCAAGGAAGAAAAGCCATTCCAGCGCCACATTCTTTTTCTGTTACACTTCTAACAGGCTCCGCTTTTTTTTCACCTTCGACCAAAAGTCCTCCTTACTGTTTTCAGTGCTATAAATATCGAAAGCTGCAGGAAGCTAAACAACCTCGTCTTGGCAGCTCCGTCTACCCGACCAAGAACAGCGCGTTCCCTCATACACCCAGAACATAAACACGCATGGAGGCCGCGCTCCGCATACGGCCCACAAGGCATTCGCGTCTTGCTGGGACAAATCCCACGTGTCGTCTCCTCGGGGAGGTTGGAGTAAATGTCATTGTGTGATGGTCACCCTGCCTGGCTATTCTTAAGACGACAGCTGAAGAGCCCCTCTGCCAGCTACAGCAAATCCCCCTCACCCGCTCCTGCCACTCACACTTCTAGAATAAAACCCGATCCCAGGTTCCTTGGATGCTTCAAACACAGAGGAAATACATATATAGCAGTGGTTTTATTTTATCATAGGAGCTGTGCATTTGTCCATCCATTGCTGAGATTTACACATCTCTGCCGCACAGCCAGGTGGTTGACAACATTTACAGTTAAAGTGATACTAAACAATATCTCCAAAAATAATCCCTACATATACACTACTTACTGGCCCTTCAATCTGTTTTTTGTTAAATTGCTTCTTACAGTGGGACCAAGGCAGGACAACTATGTTCCTACATATAGTGCGATCAAGGCAGGGTGGCTACATTCCTACATACAGTGGGACCAAGGCAGGGTGGCTATGTTCCTACATGCAATGGGACCAAAGCAGTGTGGCTATGTACAATGGGACCAAGGCAGGGTGGCTATGTTCCTACATGCAATGGGACCAAAGCAGTGTGGCTATGTACAATGGGACCAAAGCAGGGTGGCTATGTTCCTACATGCAATGGGACCAAAGCAGTGTGGCTATGTACAATGGGACCAAGGCAGGGTGGCTATGTTCCTACATGCAATGGGACCAAAGCAGTGTGGCTATGTACAATGGGACCAAGGCAGGGTGGCTATGTTCCTACATACAGTGGGACCAAGGCATGGTGGCTACGTACCTATGTACAATGGGACCAAAGCAGGGTGACTATGGTCCTACATACAGTGGGGCCAAGGCAGGATGGCTTCATGTCTACATACAGAGGGACCATAATCCTACATACAGCGGGATCATGGAAAGGTGGCTACGTTCCTACATACAGTGGAACCAAGACAGGGTGGCTACGTTCCATAGTTATATAGTTAGGTTGAATAAAGACACCAGTCCATCCAATTCAACCTGAACATACAATTGTCCTTATCCCTGTACATTGTACACTCACATCAGTCCCTACCCTCAAGGAGCCAACAATCCAAGGCCCCCCTTCATATACTAGGGTCAATTTTGGACTCCAACATGTCTTTGGAGTGTGGGAGGAAACCGGAGTACCCGGAGGAAACCCACGCAGGCACAGGGAGAACATGCAAACTCCAGGCAGGTAGTGCCGTGGTTGGGATTTGAACCAGCGACCCTTTTTTTTTTTTTACTGCTAGGTGAGAGTGCTACCCACTACACCACTGTGCCGCCACATACAGTAGGACCAAGACAGGGTGACTACATTCCTAAATACAGTGGGACCAAGGCATGGTGGCTATGTTCCTACATACAACGGGACCGATTCAGTGTGGCTATGTTCTACATACGGTGCGACCAAGGCAGTGTGGCTTCATTCCTACATACAGCTGGACCAGGGCAGGGTGGCTTCATGTCTACATACAGAGGGACCAGGGCAGGGTGGCTTCATGTCTACATACAGAGGGACCAGGGCAGGGTGGCTTCATGTCTACATACAGAGGGACCAGGGCAGGGTGGCTTCATGTCTACATACAGAGGGACCAGGGCAGGGTGGCTACGTTCCTAGATACAGAGGGACCATGGAGAATGACCTTAGCGACTCTCTAACAGAAAGTCAGGTCACAGCAGCAAAAAAATAAAATTGGAGGAGGCTGACAACAATAGAAGGAACTTTTTTGAGTTAAGAATACATACTAGAATTACATTTTTAAAATCAGAAATGACTCGCACTTTAAGGACTATAGCAGTGTCCTCTCTCCACCCCTAACCTGTTGACTGGACACTGAAAGAGCAGCAGACTGATTAGGTCATCCCTATGCTCACTTCTATTACCCACACGTTTCTTCTCAACACCAATGCATGTAGCTTGTTTGATGGACTCCCAGTCCTCCTCCTTCCTTTCCTGGGCTGCTTTACAGGGGATTGCCAGAAGCTAGTGTAAGGGTGTATTCAGGTGCTTAAACTAGTTGCAATTAGAAAAATACATTTAATGATTATTAATGGAAACAAAGCTGCGTTTTGTATGTGTCGTTTCTATCTGCCTAGAGTTCAGCTTTCAAGGTTCAGGCATATGCAATGCATCCTTGTGCCATCAAGGGTTCCTCCAGAGGTTGATGGAGATTCCATGGGGGGAAATGAACAATTGCTGTCTCTTGGTAACCACCGGCACGGTATAGTTGTCTGTAAAAAGGCTTTCTTACCATCCGTGTAAGGGGGGGGGGGGGCTCCTTTTACAACTGATCACCAATGTATGAAGGGACTTTTCCAC
Source organism: Lithobates pipiens (assembly GCF_037356315.1). Taxonomy (NCBI): domain Eukaryota; kingdom Metazoa; phylum Chordata; class Amphibia; order Anura; family Ranidae; genus Lithobates; species Lithobates pipiens. Next base: position 218,135,392 of record NW_027507788.1, read on the forward strand.
CGACCTGCAATGTATGGAGGCTCTTTTCCACTGATGCCCAATAAATAGAGGCACTTTTTCATTGACCCCCAATGTATGGAGGCACTTTTGCACTGATCTTCAATGTATGGAGGAGTATCTGGAGGCACTTTTCCACTGAACACCAATGTATGGAAGAATATATGGAGGCACTTTTCCACTGAACACCAATGTATGAAGGGACTTTTCCACCGACCTGCAATGTATGGAGGCTCTTTTGCACTGATCTCCAATGTGTGGAAGAATATATGGAGGCATTTTTCCACTGAACACCAATGTATGGAGGCATTTTTCCAATGACCTCCATGTATGAAGGCACTTTTCCACTGAACACCAATGTATGGAAGAATATATGGAGGCCCTTTTCCCACTTCACACCAATGTATGGAGGAATGCATGAAGACACTTTTACACTGCCCCCCCCCCCCCCAATAATTGGAGGCACTTTTCCAATGACCTCCAATGTATGGAGGCACTTTTCCACTGATGCCCAATAATTGGAGGCCCTTTTCCACTGCCTCCCAATAAATAGAGGCACTTTTCCATTGACCCATCAATGTATGGAGGCAATGTTCCATTAACCCCCCCCATTTTTCTACTAAAGGACACCATTTAGGCACTACAACTTTCACTGTCTGTGTTTTTTCTATTTTTGGATATTTTTTATTTTATTTCATGATTGTTGATGAATTTAATCTTAAACTAGTCATACACCTTTTTAGATGAAGGTATCTTCCCCGACTGCTATTGTATTCAGCAGCCAGCTGCACCCGTGACTGCTGATTACCCGAACAGGGACTGTATCTGATTAGATGGTGTTGCTGATGAGCTGACAATTTTCCACCTGACTCCTTTGACAAGCTGGGTAATGCCAATAGGGCTAACCCAACAGCTCAAGTGTCGACCGTGTATAGCCAGCTTTATAGTGCAGGGCGATATTTAAAGCGGACCTCCACCCGGAAACTAAACTTGCCTTGTTTATCTTCCTCTCCCCCAGGTTGCTTAATGATGGATTATTTTTTTCCAGGGGAATGTGTCCTTCTGCTTCCTTCTCTGCCTGGGAGAGGATGACATCTCCTCAGCTCGTCCCCATGACCACCCCACCCTACATTTTACCCCCTCCTGGGATAACATCATGCATCCCATGAGGCTACAGGAATAATTTCATGGCAGTCAGTGATCTTGTACATTAGTAGGGGGCGGCTGTTAGTCATCAGGAGGTCACAACTGGCTCCCGACACTCAGATGGCCACCAAGTATGGAGGCACTTTTCCATTAACCCCCCAATGTATGGAGGCACTTTCCTATTAACCCCCAATGTATGGAGGCACTTTCCTATTAACCCCCCAATGTATGGAGGCACTTTCCTATTAACCCCCAATGTATGGAGGCACTTTCCCATTAACCCCCAATGTATGGAGGCACTTTCCTATTAACCCCCCAATGTATGGAGGCACTTTCCTATTAACCCTCCAATGTATGGAGGCACTTTCCCATTAACCCCCAATGTATGGAGGCACTTTCATATTAACCCCCCAATGTATGGAGGCACTTTCCTATTAACCCCCAATGTATGGAGGCACTTTCCCATTAACCCCCAATGTATGGAGACACTTTCCTATTAACCCCCCAATGTATGGAGGCACTTTCCCATTAATTCCCCAATGTATGGAGACACTTTCCCATTAACCCCCAATGTATGGAGACACTTTCCCATTAACCCCCAATGTATGGAGGCACTTTCCCATTAACCCCCAATGTATGGAGGCACTTTCCCATTAACCCCCAATGTATGGAGGCACTTTCCCATTAACCCCCAATGTATGGAGGCACTTTCCCATTAACCCCCAATGTATGGAGACCCTTTCCTATTAACCCCCCAATGTATGGAGGCACTTTCCCATTAATTCCCCAATGTATGGAGACACTTTCCCATTAACCCCCAATGTATGGAGGCACTTTCCCATTAATTCCCCAATGTATGGAGGCACTTTCCCATTAACCCCCCAATGTATGGAGGCACTTTCCCATTAACCCCCAATGTATGGAGGCACTTTCCCATTAACCCCCCAATGTATGGAGGCACTTTCCCATTAATTCCCCAATGTATGGAGGCACTTTTCCTTTAACCCTCCAATGTATGGAGGCACTTTTCCTTTAACCCCCCAATGTATGGAGGCACTTTTCCTTTAACCCCCCAATGTATGGAGGCACTTTTCCTTTAACCCCCAATGTATGGAGGCACTTTTCCTTTAACCCTCCAATGTATGGAGGCACTTTTCCATTAACCCCCCAATGTATGGAGGCACTTTTCCATTAACTCCCAATGTATGGAGGCACTTTTCCATTAACCCTCCAATGTATGGAGGCACTTTTCCATTAACCCCCAATGTATGGAGGCACTTTTCCATTAACCCCCAATGTATGGAGGCACTTTTCCATTAACCCCCAATGTATGGAGGCACTTTCCCATTAACCCCCAATGTATGGAGGCACTTTCCCATTAATTCCCCAATGTATGGAGGCACTTTTCCATTAACCCTCCAATGTATGGAGGCACTTTCCCATTAATTCCCCAATGTATGGAGGCACTTTTCCATTAACCCTTAATGTATGATGGCACTTTTCCACTGATCCCCTAATAAATAGAGGCACTTTTCCACTGACCCCTCAATGTAGTGAGGCGGTTCAGAGGAACAAAGGCCATGATAAGAATTGGCTCCCAGGAAGAGGGTGCTGCACTGCATGGACTGATAAAGCAGCGGTCAAATACACTAGGAACCCCACATTCTTTATTTTTTCTTATATATCATTATATTTACAAGTTACTGATTTAGGTCAGTGTACCATGCGTTGTAGATGTAATAATTTGTCTGTATATGCTGACACCGTTAACAATCCAGTATTCATGTTACAGGGACGATTCTGCGGAAGTGGATGTCTACAGTCCCCTGGAGAACGAATGGAACAAAATTCCTCCCATGAAGCAGGTATTGCATATATCCTCACTGTCTGTACCACTTTGTGACCGCAATGCACCTTTTAATGTCCTATGACCTTTACTTTGAGAATGTAATTAGCGTTGCAGCAGAGAACTTGTAATGTGCACCTGTGTGTGTTCCTAGTTCTCATATCCAGTCCTTTATGTTAGGGAAAATATACTAGGAAATGTATTATACCGCATATATGTGTCCTCCACAGGAATATATGAATAACTTTTACAGAAAGGTAACAGTTATCATTTGGCAGAAAAGCTATCAAACTCTGCCACAGTCTACCCAACCGCCTTCTCTAAGCTAATTAAAAACAAATATGGTGAAGCTGAAGTCAAGCTTACAAATGTAAAAATACTACTTTGCCTATGACCGTAATGATGATGTTGTAACTACTGCAGGTTCACGTTGGAGGGAGCCTGGCCGCGCTTGGAGGGAAACTGTACGTGTCTGGCGGGTATGACAACACCTTTGAGCTTTCTGACGTGGTTGAGGCCTACGACCCGAAAACAAAAGAGTGGAACATCATGGGACATCTCCCCCAGCCAACTTTTTGGCACGGCAGCGTCAGCATATTCAGGCAGTTTATGCCTCACACTCAGTACAGCTTTGAAGGCGTCCCCTTGGACAACGCCAACCACGAGCGCAATACAATCAACCTGAACAGACGGCGGCAGCACTTGTACAACCACAACCTGAACGAGCTACACAGACGATAGGAGATCATTCTCATTACTGCTTAACTTAATGAACTGACCAGAAGGGTAAAGGGCCAACAGGTTTGTGTGAGGTAACCGAGCACACTACGCCTCCGTAGTTTATTACATGGATGGTTTCTATTTTAATAATATTATATATTTATATATTTGATTTTTTTTTTTTTTTCACGTGTTCATGTGATATTCTCACTGAAGGTTTTGCTTCCTTTAGAGATATATTTGTGCAAGGGCCAGTTTGCAGCTAAGTGAACTCTGGGGGGACTGCAATGGGGGTGCACACTACCCCATTTGGGGAAAACTTACAGTGGGGACGGAAAGTATTCAGACCCCCTTAAATTTTTCACTCTTTGTTATATTGCAGCCATTTGCTAAAATCATTGAATTTATTTTTTTTCCTCATTAATGTACACACAGCACCCCATATTGACAGAAAAACACAGAATTGTTGAAATTTTTGCAGATTTATTATAATATCACATGGTCCTAAGTATTCAGACCCTTTGCTCAGTATTTAGTAGAAGCCCCCTTTTTATCTAATACAGCCATGAGTCTTTTTTGGGAAAGATGCAACAAGTTTTTCACACCTGGATTTGGGGATCCTTGGCCATTCCTCCTTGCAGATCCTCTCCAGTTCTGTCAAGTTGGATGGTAAACGTTGGCGGACGGCCATTTTTAGGTCTCTCCAGAGATGCTCAATTGGGTTTAAGTCAGGGCTCTGGCTGGGCCATTCAAGAACAGTCATGGAGTTGTTGAGCAGCCACTCCTTCGTTATTTTAGCTGTGTGCTTAGGGTCTTTGTCTTGTTGGAAGGTAAACCTTCGGCCCAGTCTGAGGTCCTGAACACTCTGGAGAAGGTTTTCATCCAGGATATCCCTGTACTTGGCCACATTCATCTTTCCCTCGATTGCAACCAGTCGTCCTGTCCCTGCAGCTGAAAAACACCCCTACAGCATGATGCTGCCACCGCCATGCTTCACTGTTGGGACTGTATTGGACAGGTGATGAGCAATGCCTGATTTTCTCCACACATACCCCTTAGAATTAAGGCCAAAAAGTTTTATCTTGGTCTCATCAGACCAGAGAATCTTATTTCTCACCATCTTGGAGTCCTTCAGGTATTTTTTTTTTCAGCAAACTCCATGCAGGCTTTCATGTGTCTTGCACTGAGGAGAGGCTTCCACTCTGCCATAAAGCCCCGACTGATGGAGGGCTGCAGTGATGGTTGACTTTCTACAACTTTCTCCCGACTGCATCTCTGGCGCTCAGCCACAGTGATCTTTGGGTTCTTCTTTTCTTCTTTACCTCTCTCACCCCGATAGCTCAGTTTGGCCGGACGGACAGCTCTAGGAAGGGTTCTGGTCATCCCAAACGTCTTCCATTTAAAGACTATGGAGACAACTGTGCTCTTAGGAACCTTAAGTCCACAGAATTTTTTTTGTAACCTTGGCCAGATCTGTGCCTTGCCACCATTCTGTCTCTGAGCTCTTCAGGCCGTTCCTTTGACCTCATGATTCTCATTTGCTCTGACATGCACTGTGAGCTGTAAGGTCTCATATAGACAGGTGTGTGGCTTTCCTAATCAAGTCCAATCAGTATAATCAACACAAAGCTGGACTCAAATGAAGGTGTAGAACCATCTCAAGGATGATCAGAAGAAATGGACGGCACCTGAGTTATATATATGAGTGTCCCAGCAAAGGGTCTGAAAACTTAGGACCATGTCATATTTCAGTTTTTCTTTTTTAATAAATCTGCAAAAATGTCAACAATTCTGTGTTTTTCTGTCAATACGGGGTGCTGTGCATACATTAATGAGGAAAAAAATTTACTTAAATGATTTTTGCAAATGAGTGAAAAATTTAAGGGGGTCTGAATATTTTCTTTTCCCACTGTAAGTGATTTCATGGCCCACTGCAAAGGGTGTGCACACTATCCCTATATGGGAGGGACATCATCAAGTGTTTTCATGGCCCACTGCAACGGGTATACACACTACTCCATTTGGGGTGGACCTACTCAAGTGTTTCATTGTCCACTAGCACATATACAACACAAATTGTACAGTAGAGCATCATGCACCATAACGCATTTACTGTGCGTTGCAGTGCACTGTGTTGGCTGCCTTAATGCACATATGTTACCACTTGCCATAGCCTACCACAGCAGAATGCTTTCGCTTGAATGGGCCCTTAGTCTTACCATATAAAATGTATTTCCTCAGCTCTGCATCTGGTTTTTAGTGTATGCAGACATCAGAGATAGTCCACCCCTATGGTGATCTCCATGGTGCTAATTGCTTGCAAACTGGCCCCATAAGGAAGCACACCCGATCTCCACTGTGTACCCATCCCTTAGATTTATCGATGTAGACCGCTGTTAATCCTCTGTAGAGTTTTTATTGGAGAGCTGAAAGAGATTCATATGAAATATATTTTTTCTAGTAAACGTAAAGAACAAAAATATGTCAGACACCCCAATGATGTTAAGAGTCTTGAGTGTAGAAGATGAGTGTTGAGTGTTGTGGTTGTATCCATGTTGTTTAAAGGAAATGCCCTTGTTGACTACACTGTGGACAGTTCTGGCAGCCATTTTGTTTGTGCAAATCTAAAGGAAAAGACTGGTTAGTAACTTTATACGTCAGGAGACAACAACGGGTCTCCGTCTGGGACCTTATCGGTTATTGCGTTGTGCCTACAAGGCTGGGCGTAATTAGAGTGCAGCTGGTCTTTTTCTTTTGATTTGTGCCGGGTATAGAATGAGCCCCGTTCACCACCAGTGACCCGATTCAGGGCTTTGGAGCAGCATACCCTAAACGTTTTCGAAGACCATTTTGTGTATCCAACCAAAGTTGGTGAGGTACGGACTATGTCCTTGCATCACTCAAAGGCCTGCTAACCTGCTCATTGTCAACCTTTCAAAAAAAAGTCAAACTAAAGTGTCTGGTTAATAAAGTTTTTAAAATTCAAAATCTGTTTATTCAAAAAATAAAATGTTTGCAGAAAGTCAGGGTCCTGCGTTATTCCCAATTCTTCCTTAGGTGGTTCCATCAACCCTACACTGAGCTCTGTGACCCTCCTGAAGTGTATCTCCACCCCCTGTGAGATCCATGGGGAAAAGGATAGGAATTGTCCTAATAATGAAAGGAAAGTCCGGATGGCTGCACTCCCAATGCCTTCATATAAAACCATGAAGAAGGCGAGAAGCACTACATGTACAAGCCACGGAGACATGGTTTGCATGTTTCGCACAGGAATTGTCCTAACTTATAGTGTGATGTTTATGTAGGGTGTCTACATTTTGGGCTACACATCTAAGGATCCCCTCAGGCACCTCGGTTTGCAACGCAAATAAATGGATCTGAGATTGAAGCACCACAACACAAGTTAATAGGATACAACAAAATGTATTCTAAAGTAAAGCCAAATGAAAGACTTTATGTGTATCTTTAGATGTTCACAAAATTGCAATCAATAAATGAAAAAAATATCTTTGATCATGTTTTTAATAAGATTGTAGTTGTTAATTTAGCGAGACCGCAAACTACATCGATTTAATACTGAGTGTGTTGTATTTTTTTTATTTATTTTTTAGCCCGGATGAAGGAGGTGAGTGTTGGCCCCCGAAACACGTTGCATTCTTGTATAGTCCTCCCCCTTGCTTTTACATTGAATACATTTTGGATCTGAACTATTACCTCATGGTGTGGTGCTCCATTCTCAGACCCACTTTTTTGTGAGATCTATTTGATTGGATTGCAAAGCGCCTAATGCCCCTTTTCACATGAAGGGTCTGATTGGGTCCGCCTATCAGGAAGGGTCTGATTGGGTCCGCCTATCAGGAAGGGTCTGATTGGGTCCGCCTATCAGGAAGGGTCTGATTGGGTCCGCCTATCAGGAAGGGTCTGATTGGGTCCGCCTATCAGGAAGGGTCTGATTGGGTCCGCCTATCAGGAAGGGTCTGATTGGGTCCGCCTATCAGGAAGGGTCTGATTGGGTCCGCCTATCAGGAAGGGTCTGATTGGGTCCGCCTATCAGGAAGGGTCTGATTGGGTCCGCCTATCAGGAAGGGTCTGATTGGGTCCGCCTATCAGGAAGGGTCTGATCGGGTCCGCCTATCAGGAAGGGTCTGATCGGGTCCGCCTATCAGGAAGGGTCTGATCGGGTCCGCCTATCAGGAAGGGTCTGATCGGGTCCGCCTATCAGGAAGGGTCTGATCGGGTCCGCCTATCAGGAAGGGTCTGATCGGGTCCGCCTATCAGGAAGGGTCTGATCGGGTCCGCCTATCAGGAAGGGTCTGATCGGGTCCGCCTATCAGGAAGGGTCTGATCGGGTCCGCCTATCAGGAAGGGTCTGATCGGGTCCGCCTATCAGGAAGGGTCTGATCGGGTCCGCCTATCAGGAAGGGTCTGATCGGGTCCGCCTATCAGGAAGGGTCTGATCGGGTCCGCCTATCAGGAAGGGTCTGATCGGGTCCGCCTATCAGGAAGGGTCTGATCGGGTCCGCCTATCTGGAAGGGTCTGATCGGGTCCGCCTATCTGGAAGGGTCTGATCGGGTCCGCCTATCTGGAAGGGTCTGATCGGGTCCGCCTATCTGGAAGGGTCTGATCGGGTCCGCCTATCTGGAAGGGTCTGATCGGGTCCGCCTATCTGGTTTTAAGGCATACCTCATCAGATAGTCCATTCACCCCTATGGAATGGTGGATGTAAAACGGGCTTGTGTTCGTTTACACCAGTCTACCTCTAGTCCGATCTGGTCCTCCTTAAAAAGAAAAATGGAAGGGGGTCCGTACTCCTCCGTCTAGATCAGTGATGGCGAAACCTTGGCACCCCAGATGTTTTGGAACTACATTCCCCATGATGCTCAACTACACTGCAGAGTGCATGAGCATCATGGGAAATGTAGCTCCAAAACATCTGGGGTGCCAAGGTTCGCCATCACTGGTCTAGGTGGATCAGATCGGAGGGCAGTTGGGTGTAAACAGACAACAGAGGACTCCATTTAGTCCTGGCCGGCTCAGTCTTTGTCCACTCTGAATAAACAGAGCATCATTGGTGGTTATGGGGCTGGCATCTACCTGCTCTGTCCGCCGATCCCCTGCTGATCTCAACCCCATGTCCACCCCGTGTGTAAGGGGTCTATAGGGGGAGGAGTCATGCTGAAGGACAGTCGCAGGGTCAAGAGTCGGAAATATCCCATTAAAGCATCGGGGGAGAGAGAGTTAGGAAAGACACTCACTGTGTTTTAGGTCAGCGTTTCTCAATCCCCCTTTTTTTAAAGTAATATAAAAAGTATGCAAAGTCTTGAGGGCCCCCCCCCCCCGCTCCAAAATGTAAATGTTACTTATCAACAGGAAACCTGATCCTAAGATTCTTCACACAACCACTTTATTGAAATGATCTGCACATCACCTCCCCCACTTTCCCGACCATACAAAATGGCTGCTGTCTTGCTGTGTAGGCACCCCGTGTACTGACCTGTCATATCTCATCTGAAGATATATTATGTTTGCCTTTTGAAGAAATTCTGCATAAAAGCGTAACATTAAAGTATAACTAAAGGCAAAACTTTTTTTTTCTTTTTATAGTTTTGGATGTAGTGGAGAGATTACATCTCCTGTTAGTTTTTATTGCTGTCTGTTACCCCTCCCTATTTTTCCTGGTTGACCATTATCATTGAAATGAAATCACAAATTTTAGCTTATCCCCCGAAAAGTAATAGAGAGAAAAACTTCCAATGGGGACACTAGTTCCGGTGATCCTCAAGGAATTCTCTTAATTTGCTGGAATTTCCTCTCATTTCCTGTTTGGCTATGGGACAGGAAGTGCTAGGAAATCTCTGCAACGAGACTAAAAAAAAAAAAAAAAAGAAAAAAGGTTTTGCCTATAGTTCTACTTTAAACTTACCCAATTTGTATTACAGGTCTGAAGTTCCCCCTCTAGAAGCATCTGTACGAGAAGCCTTGGATGGAAGCTGCCATTTGGTCTTCAAGGCTGCCATAAAATGAATGTCACTGTCCCAGGAAAATTCAGCAAATGGCAGCTTCAATTTAAAGGTTCTCACACAGGTGTTTTGCTTTCTGACCTTAAAGTGAACCTTACCATGAGCGAAATATGAGGGGGGGGTTGCCCCTGCTGACCATCTTCTGAAAATGCTGGATGCCTGGCTATCAAGCCAATCTAGTGGCTGTATTCACTTCTGCTTCAATGACCCCCAAACAAATTTGCAGAACAGGGGGGCATCAACAAGCCTTATCTGCATGCGTTTTCCAGGCGTGGGAGAAAGAAAACCAACATGGCAGCCAGGCGTTTTCAGGAGGGGTTGGTAATGGCGGTCCCCAGGCTTCCTTTGGCATTCACATGGAGCAGACGGCTGGGAATTGGCTCTGTAACCAGCTGCTTTCAATGGACTGGTTACCAAGCACAGTCCCTGCTGTAGAGAGGCCTGCCACTTGATGTCCCATATTTTCAGCAGGCCTGGAACCTTTTACCTGTACCCTTTACGTAGTGGCAACCCTTTATAGCTGCAGGTCTGTGAATGCGTCCTTCACAGTGTTTACAAAATGTGGACATGACTCTCAAATGCTGCAAATGGAGAGTTGGATGAGTTGAATGTTCTTTGAAAGTGTTTCGCACTTTGCCATCACTGGGTATTGCTTTTAGAATTCTTGAACCTGCCGATCCCTACAATACGGAGAAGAGTGTTCTCGGTGCGCATCAAGCTTCCTGCTGCCGATCAAAAACAGATCGACAGCAAATGCCTCTACAGAATATAAAGAAAACCAAAACGAGGAGCTGCCACTGCTGACCACCTCCTGAAGATGCTAGTTGCCTGGCTGTTACCCCCCCCCCCCCCGGTCTGGTCTGCCTACTTGTTCCAGGCCAGGGACTCAGAACCAGGGCCGGGACAAACGGTTGCCCTGGGCGCAATGGTTTACTGTAGGGATAGGGGCGCCTTCCTTCTGTTGCACGGCTGACAGGAGTAGTGACAGCGGCAATGATTTTAACCACTTGACCTCGGGAAGATTTACTCAGCTTATATATTAAAGCGGGGTTCCACCCTAAAGTGGAACTTCCGCTGATCGGAACCCCCCCCCCCCCCCTCCGGTGTCACAATTGGCACCTTTCAGGGGGGAGGGGGGTGGAGATACCTGTCAAAGACAGGTATTTACACCCACTTCTGGGCATAGACTCCCACGGGAGTCTATGCCTCTTCCTGTCCCTGCGCGCTGTCTGCTGGGACACACACGGGTCCCAGAGACAGCGCGGACAATTCCTATTGCGCTGCGCGACTCGCGCATGCGCAGTAGGGAACTGGGAAGTGAAGCCAATTCGCTTCACTTCCTGATTCCCTCACCTAGAATGGTGGCGGCAGCAGCTGAGAGCCGAGCGATCGATCGGCCTCGGCTGCTGGCATCGCTGGACCCCGGGACAGGTGAGTGTCCATTTATTAAAAGTCAGCAGCTGTAGTATTTATAGCTGCTGGCTTTTAATATTTTTTTTGTAGGTGGAATCCCTCTTTAAGATACAGTATTTTTGAAACCCGTCAGTTAAAGTAACGCAGCGGCGTATCGCAAAAAATGGCCTGGTCCCTCCCTTCACGACCAGGCCATTTTTTGCAATATGGCGCTGCGTTACTTTAACTGACGGGTTTCAAAAATACTGTAACGCAGCGCCGTATTGCAAAAAATGGCCTGGTCGTGAAGGGAGGGACCAGGCCATTTTTTGCGATACGCCGCTGCGTAACTTTAACTGACGGGTTTCAAAAATACTGTATTTTAATATATAAGCTGAGTTTACTGTTAAAAATTAAGTGTGAAATGTAAGACTCCGGTTGGTGTAAAAAGATGTCTGCTTGCCACCTTCTCACTGTATCCTTACTGTGGGCGAGTGCGGGGTGTAGCAAGATGGCGGCGACGGAACGTCACTTCTGTTACTGTACAAAATCTGACGGGTCACCGAATCTGATGAAACACTGGCCCCGCCCAGAACTGAAGCAAGAGGGTCACTATGACAGCCAGGCGACTAGCATTTTCCACAGAGGTCGCCATCCTATGTTTCTATCAATGACGGGCTTCCTTCAAGTCTTTGAGCTGATAATGTGAATACGTCGGGTTCATGGGCTCAATAGAAGAATGTCAATCTCTAGTACAAATAATTCTCTTTTTTTTGTTTCTTAGATTTACATTAGGCTTGTATAGAAATGAATAGAAAAAAAAAACTGGAGTGGACATATAAGGGCTTGAGAACACGGGTCTTCCTGCTACACGCATGCGTTTTAATGCTAAAGGCTGCGTTTGGCCAGCTTTTGGGGAGGGGGGGGGGTGCTAAATTGAGCACGCTCCCAGCACAACACATAGAGGCTGGGGAGTGCAGAATCTGGTGCAGCTGTGCATGGTAACCAATCAGGTTGTTCAATTAAGCTTTGACAAAAAAAAAAACCTGGAAGCTGATTGGCTACCATGCAGTGCTGCACCAGATTTGCCCTCTCCAGTTTTTGTAAACCTCACCCATTGGGTTGTCTAGGGCCATGCTGCCACATATATATGAGAATGGCCGTTTTGCAATTCAGACGCACCTCCAGTAGGACATTCTGCGTCCACAGAAATCCAAGCAAGGCGGGAATCTTCTTGCATGCATTTCAAATGCAGATAAAAAAAAAATCGCCTTTAAAGACGGTCTTCCATCTGTACCCCCATGCTATGCCAGTGTTTCAGGGCAGGGGTAGGCAACCTTGGCCCTCCAGCTGTGGTGAAACTACAAATCCCATCATGCCTCTGCCTTTGGGAGTCCTACTTTTAACTGTCAGCGGCTTGCAATGCCTCATGGGACTTGTAGTGGCAAAACAGCTGGAGGGCCGCAGGTTGAGCACCCACGGTTTAGGGCAGGGATATGCAATTAGCGGACCTCCAGCTGTTACATAGTAAGGTTGAATAAAGACACCAGTCCATCCAGTTGAACCTGAGTGTGTGTCTACAATTGTCCCTTTCCCTGTACATTGCACACTCACATCGCTCCCTACCCTCAAGGAGCCCACAATCTAAGGTCCCCATTCATATACTAGGGCCAATTTTGGACAGAAGCCAATTAGCCTACCAGTATGTCTTTGGAGAACTACAAGTCCCATGAGGCATAGCAAGACTTTGACAGCCACAAGCATGACATCCAGAGGCAGAGGCATGATGGGACTTGTAGTTTTGCAACAGCTGGAGGTCCGCTAATTGCATATCCCTGGTTTAGGGTGTAACATGCTTTGCAAGCTGATCACCCCCTTCCCCCTCTCATTTTTTGAATTTTTACTCCTCCCGCAGAGCTGCGTCATTCACTCATAGAGATCAGTGAATGGAAAAACTACAAGTCCCATCTGCCACCTCAGCAGCCAGGTTTCTCAATGGAACACAAGTAGTCCATTGACACTTCCTCCAGCTCAGTAATGAAAGCTCGTACCTCAGTATGGACATAGCGCTGGAGGAACCTGTGCGTTGCAGTTGCGATCTGCCGATTGCAGTGGCAATTTTCTGCAGGTTCATTTGATTTGCAAAAAAAAAAAAAAGGATGCACATTTTTTTTGCTACAAATATACAGTACGTGCATTATTATTATTATTTTAATTTTTTTTTGCAAAGGGTGGACTGAGCCTTTAAGCTATTGACCATACCTTCGAAACAGTTTTCATCCTTTAACTCTTTAAAGTGTCACTAAACCCACAACAGTAAAATCAATCTGTATATGCAGTAAAGAATGCTGGTTATACCTAAGGGGTTAATCCCCTCTGCATTATGTAAAAAGGCTGTTTGATCCTGTCTTCTCCAATCCTCCCCTTCTTTCACTGTCCCCAATCCATCTGCTGATAGAACAGAGCCTTGGGCGCACGCTGCACATGCTCAGTTTGTTGTGTATTGCTACCCTGTTTCATCTAAAATAAGACCTAGCATGAGTGTCGGTGATGGCTGCAATATAAGCCCTACCCCCCCAAATAAACCCCACCCTCTTTCCCCAAAAATAAGCCCTACCCTGAGAATAAGACATAGAAGGACTTTAACTAGGGCTTTTTTGGGGGGGGTAGGGCTTATATTGCAGCCATCGTCGACAATCACGCTAGGTCTTATTTTAGGGGAAACGGTAGAGGGTTTTTTTTTTTGGGAGGGTGCATGTGATCAGCACAGGGCCAATCAGCACTGTCCAGATAGAGAGTCAGGGATCATGCAGCCTCATAGGACAGTCAGGGGAGAATAAACTCCTCCTACAAGCTTTAACCAGACACTGATAGAAGTCACAAGACTGCTATATACTGCTGATGAGAAAAGGTATTTAGACGTTTAGCCGTTTATTTGCTAAAACAAGTGCATTTCCATGTTTTGTGTACTGTGGGAGACCAGATATTGTGAATGAAGGCTCCTGGGTTTAGTAACACTTTAATGTTGGCCTTACGCATATATATATGGCAGTAGGCCCTATGTCGCACACCAAACAGAAGCACAAGACAGACAAATGAAAGTGGCTTCAGCCTGGCACCACAACCCCCCGACGTGTTTCGCCCCACCCACAGGGCTTAGTCATGGACCTCCACGACTAAACCCTGTGGGTGGGGCGAAACATGTTGCAGGCATAGCCTGGGTGGAGCCACTTTCCCTTGCCTTTTCTTTGCCCAGTCATGGACCTCAACAACTAAACCCTGTGGGTGGGGCGAAACATGTTGCAGGCATAGCCTGGGTGGAGCCACTTTCCCTTGCCTTTTCTTTGCCCAGTCATGGACCTCCACGACTAAACCCTGTGGGTGGGGCGAAACACGCTGCAGGCATAGCCTGGGTTGGAGCCACTTTCCCTTGCCTTACTTGGGCTTTTTCTTTGCTATAAAGTGTATTCAGATCCGGGACGGACTCCTTCCTTGTTGGCACCCTTATAGTGAGAGTCACCGGAGATAGCAGGATTGGGGACCCAGAGCGGTACCCTATTGTGTTGTGCTGGGAGCGCTCGATCATATGACCACAGTCAGCTCTTCGGTAGGACAGGCCGCCCCCCCCAACGATCACATGATCTGGTGCTTTGATCTCTTAAAGGGCCGGCTCCTACCAGCGTAAACGGCCTCTGCCCGGCTCCATTTGTGATATCAACGCCTTAAAATCAGAGGCCGTTCTTAGGGCGACTATTAAATAAAGGAACGCAAAGCGTGAATGACACGCGGACTTTACTGTAGCTGTTATCTAAGACATTTCAATACCGCTTGAAGTTTTTGTGAGTTTAATAAGCTATTCAGAATGGGTGCACTATGCTTTATATATGCCAGGTACAATCCTCACTGACACAGAACCACACCTATGTACTGTAGCCTATCGACTGCCTCACCTGTGATGTCATGGCTTCCAAGAGATACGATAGGCTGTTAGCCTGCTCCGCCCACAGAACGCCTCGTAGTAGGGGGGGGGGGGGGGAGACAGGGCTGCACTAAGCAGATCGGAACGGACTGTAGACACAGATATCCTTCTATATTCTGATTTGTGCCTGAGCAAGGAGGACACGCCTCCGCCGCTACTTAACCGGTTTCTTAGAAAACCAAAAAAACACATTTTATTCATGAGCTGAAAAAAAAAAAATGTGCAGTTATCAGAATTTTGTGCTGGGTTTCATGTACTGCCTTATGTTTTGTTTTGGAAAATGTTTAAGATATTTAACATGACCATTGTGCTGTCTTGGAATGAAATTTTAAATAAAGTTGCAATAAAAAAACAAACAAAAAAAAACCGATGTCAGTATGGTTTGTAAATTTATTTTTATTTTTTTCCTCTTATTGCAAAGTGGAAAACCACTTCAATAAAGGTGTCATGTCCAGTAGTAAGAGATCCAGGGATAGGCACAGACCGAGGCTGTGGTGGACATTTTCCAAAGTACAGACACCAAGGTACATTTCAAATTAAAACCATCCAAAATCATTCTGTCTACTAGCAGGGTTCCCATAGATCTCCCTTTGGAGCAGGCCAGGGTCCCCATAGATCTCCCTTTGGAGCAGGCCAGGGTCCCCATAGATCTCCCTTTGGAGCAGGCCAGGGTCCCCATAGATCTCCCTTTGGAGCAGGCCAGGGTCCCCATAGATCTCCCTTTGGAGCAGGCCAGGGTCCCCATAGATCTCCCTTTGGAGCAGGCCAGGGTCCCCATAGATCTCCCTTTGGAGCAGGCCAGGGTCCCCATAGATCTCCCTTTGGAGCAGGCCAGGGTCCCCATAGATCTCCCTTTGGAGCAGGCCAGGGTCCCCATAGATCTCCCTTTGGAGCAGGGTCCCCATAGAGCTCCCTTTAGAGCAGGCCAGGGTCCCCATCAATCTCCGTTTAGACCAGGCCAGGGTCCCCATCGATATCCCTTTAGAGCATGCCAGGGTCACCATAGATCTCTTTACAGCAGGCCAGGGTTCCCATAGATCCCCCTTTGGAGTAGGGTCCCCATAGATCCCCTTTTGGAGCAGGCAAGGGCAGCAGGTCCCTCATACAATAGATCTTCCTTTAGTCTTCTTACACTCTCTATATATTCCCCAGGTTTTCCTACACCACACTCCAGGCTCCACCCCTGCAAAGAATATTTACAGACATACCCCACTTTTAAGTACATGTAATGGGACCAGAGCATGTGTGTAAAACGAAAATGTATTTAAAAGTGAAGCAATACTTTTCACTTCTCAATGCGTGCAAGTGCACTAGCTCTATGGGAAATCTTTGTCAGCTTGACATGGCACTGCTCCCGAACCATAAGTGACAGGGACACCAAACTTTGGTGAGCACATTAAAGGGACCCAGGACTACGATATGGTAGATTACATGCTGGCTGACCCCAAAATCCAATATGTTGTAGTCCTGGGTCCCCTCTTGGTGCTCGACAAGTTTGGTGTCCCTGTCACTTATGGTTCGGGAGCAGCGCCATGTCAAGCTGACCAAGATTTTCCATATAGACGCCAATGTTAAAAACCAGGAGCAGTGCCATGTCAAGCTGATCAAGATTTTCCATAGACGCCAATGTTAAAAACTGGGAGCAGTGCCATGTCAAGCTGGCCAAGATTTCACATAGACGCCAATGTTAAAAACCGGAAGCAGCGCCATGTCAAGCTGACCAAGATTTCCCATAGACGCCAATGTTAAAAACTGGGAGCAGTGACATGTCAAGCTGACCACTATTTTCCATATAGACGCCAATGTTAAAAACCGGGAGCGGTGCCATGTCAAGCTGATCAAGATTTTCCATAGACGCCAATGTTAAAAACCGGGAGCAGTGCCGTGGACCCTGCATGGACCGATCACGGACACCTTGCCTATCCCTGAAGAGATCTACCTTACCAATCGCTCAGTCTCTGCCACACCTCTCCACCAATCCCTACACTGGCTTCCCACTGCCCAGCAGATTCAATTCAAAATACCAACTACAACTAACAAAGCCATTCACAACTCTGCCCCGAGCTATATCACCAATCTTGTCTCCAAATATCTCCCAAACCGTCCTCTCATGACCTCCTGGTCTCTACTTCCCTTGTCACCTCCTTCCATGCTCGTCTCCAGGACCTCTCCGGAGCCTCTCCCATCCTCTGGAACTCTCCAAACAGCAGCCTTTATCTGGCCCTTGGGCCACTATTCATTCCAGCGATATGAGACACTATTCTGCCCTCTGACACCACAAATGGGGCATAATTCCTGCCACTGACAACAATGGGGTGCCATTTTCTAACAGTGACACTAACAATGTGGCACTATTCCTCCCCCCAATACCAAAGATGGGGCACTTTTTACTCCCACCGATTCCAAAAAATGTTCTATTCCCGGTGGCTACAATGTGGCCCCCCCTAAAGTCTGAAGAACAGTAAACTGGCCCTTTGTTTAGAAAGTTTGGAGACCCCTGTTGTAAAGAGCTTTAGGATTAATTGTTGAAAAATCGATATTGCACTTTTACCCCCCCATCCGATCTTAAAAAAACAACATTTCCTCGATTCGGGGCAGAGCCTTTTTCTGCTCAAGCCAAAAACTGTCAAAAAAATAAAAGTACCAGGCGGCATGCCAAGTCTCTCACAACATGGCTTAGGCGGAGATTACTATAAACAACGTCTATATACAGCTTATTGCGATTTTTTTTTACCAAAAATATGTAGAAGAATACATATCGGCCTAAACTGAGGAAAAAATCGTTTTTTTTTTTAAATTTGGGATATTTTTTATAGCAAAAACTACAAAGTATTGTGTTTTTTTTTTCAAGATTGTTGCTCTTTTTTAGGTTTATAGCACAAAAAATAAAAACCGCCGAGGTGATCAAATACCATCAAAATAAAGCTCTATTTGTGGGGGAAAAAAGGACATTTTGTTTGAGCACAGCATCGCACGACCGCAAAAATGTCAGTTAAAGCGACGCAGTGCCGAATCGCAAAAAATGGCCTGTTCAGGAAGGGGGCAAATCCTTCCAGGGCTGAAGTGGGTAAATTTGCCGTCCCCTCAAAATAACTCAACACACAGCCATTAAGGTCTAAACAGCTGGCAACAAAAGTCAGTACACCCCTAAGTGAAAATGTCCAAATTGGGCCCAATTAGCCATTTTCCCTCCCCGGTGTCATGTGACTCGGTGTTACAAGGTCTCAGGTGTGAATGGGGAGCAGGTGTGTTAAATTTGGTGTTATCGCTCTCACTCTCTCATACTGATCACTGGAAGTTCAACATGGCACCTCATGGCAAAGAACTCTGTGAGGATCTGAAGATAAGAATTGTTGCTCTACATAAAGATGGCCTAGGCTATAAGAAGATTGCCAAGACCCTGAAACTGAGCTGCAGCACAGTGGCCAAGACCATACAGCGGTATAACAGGACAGGTTCCACTCAGAACAGGCCTCGCCATGGTCCACCAAAGAAGTTGAGGTCACGTGCTCAGCGTCATATCCAGAGGTTGTCTTTGGGAAATAGACGTATGAGCGCTGCCAGCATTGCTGCAGAGGGTGAAGGGGTGGGGGGGGGGGGGTCGGTCTGTCAGTGCTCAGACCATACGCCGCACACTGCATCAAATTGGTCTGCATGGCTGTCGTCCCAGAAGGAAGCCTCTTCTAAAGATGATGTAAAAGAAAGCCTGCAAACAGTTTGCTGAAGACAAGCAGACTAAGGAGATGGATTACTGGAACCATGTCCTGTGGTCTGATGAGACCAAGATAAACGTATTTGGTGTCAGATGGTGAGAAGCGTGTGTGGGGGCAACCAGGTGAGGAGGACAAAGACAAGTGTGTCTTGTCTACAGTCAAGCATGGTGGTGGAAGTGTCATGGTCTGGGGCTGTATGAGTGCTGCCGGCACTGGGGGGCTACAGATCATTGAGGGAACCATGAATGCCAACATGTACTGTGACATACTGAAGCAGAGCATGATCCCCTCCCTTCAGAGACTGGATCGCAGGGCAGTATTCCAGCATGATAACCACCCCAAACACACCTCCAAGATGACCACTGCCTTGCTAAAGAAGCTGAGGGTAAAGGTGATGGACTGGCCAAGCATGTCTCCAGACCTAAACCCTATTGATCATCTGTGGGGCATGCTCACATGGAAGATGGAGGAGCGTAAGGTCTCCAACATCCACCAGCTCTGTGATGTCATCATGGAGGCGGGGAAGAGGACTCCGGTGACAACCGGTGAAGCTCTGGTGACCTTCATGCCCAAGAGGGTGAAGGTAGTGCTGGAAAATAATGGTGGCCACACAAAATATTGACACTTTGTGCCCAATTTGGACATTTTCACTTAGGGGTGTACTGACTTTTGTTGCCAGCGGTTTAGACATTAATGGCTGTGTGTTGAGTTATTTTGAGGGGACATCAAATGTACACTGTTATACAAGCTGTACACTCACTACTTTACATTGTAGACAAGTGTCATTTCTTCAGTGTTGTCACATGAAAAGATAGAAGAAAAGATTTACACAAATGTGACTGAGGGGTGCACTTACTTTTGTGAGATACTGTATGTGCTGACAATGTTAGCCTTACCATCCATGCACACACAGGCTTTAAGTGGCATTTAGTGGTGGGGGCTTTTCATGCAGGGAAAAAAAAAACTTCAGCAGTGAACTTTCAAGGTGGGAAACTAACAAGCTGATGTAAAATGCTGCATAAACAAAGCTTAACTGAACTAATACACTGAATAGTAAACCACATGCCCAAAGGTAAGTGGCCACCGCTCCAAATGACTGAGCTCAGGTGCATCCTGTTAATGATACAACAAGCAAAAATACACGATGTTACCAAAAGTATTGGGACGCCTGCCTTTACACACACATGAACTTTAATGGTATCCCAGTCTTTCTTAATCCGGAGGGTTCAGTATTGAGTTGGCCCTTTGCAGCTATAACAGCTTCACCTCTTCTGGGAAGGCCGTCCACAAGGTTTAGGAGTGTGTCTATGGGAATGTTTGACCATTATTCCAGAAGAGCATTTGTGAGGTCAGGCACTGATGTTGGATGAGAAGGCCTGGCTCGCAGTCTCCGCTCTAATTCATCCCAACGGTGTTCTACAGGTCAGGACTCTGTGCAGGCCAGTCAAGTTTCTCCATCCCAAACTCGCTCATCCGTGTTTTTATGGACCTTGCTTTGTGCACCGGTCCAAATCATTTCGTGGAGGGGGTATTATGGTGGTGGGTAGGGGTGCAACGGATTGTCACCAATCTGTGATCCGAACAGGTTGACCCGTTCGGATCGGCGCACTCCACGATCCACGAAGTGCTCCGCTGCCTCGGCCTTAGAAAAGGCCACGGCTTCAGCTGAGCTCGGGAGCGGCGGCCATCTTGATACAAATGACAGAGCTACCACTTGTAAACAAGCTGGCAGCATGTCATGACTCCGGTTCCTCTCTCCCCTCTGTGTACTGATCTGTGCAGTGGAGCAGAGGGATGGGACGAGTTTTTTGATCTGTTGCACCCCTAGTGTGGGGGTGTTTTTTCAAAGGGGTTGGGCTTGGACCTTGCTTTTGGTTCGCAGTCATGTTGGACCAGGAAGGGGCCTTCCCCAAACTGTTCCCACAAAGATGGGAGCAAGAAATTGTCCAAAGTGTCTTGGTATGCTGACGTTTCAAGTCTTCCCTTCACTGGAACCAAGGGGCCAAACCCGACCTCTGAAAAACAACCCCACCCCATAATACCCCCCCACACCATAATCCCCAGAGTCTCCCTTGACTCTGATGTAAAGGGAAACTTCATACAAGAAAAAATGTTATTTAATAGCAACATCTAAGCATTGTTTATCTATGCATACTATGAAAAAAAAATTGATGTACGACGCCGAAGTGTTTGGGTTTGACTTGAAGAAAAGGTTGCAACCCTACTCATCTCCCTCCCTTCCCCCTACTCATCTCCCCTTCCTTTCCCCTACTCATCTTCCCTTCCTTCTCCCTACTCATCTCCCTCCCTTTCCCCTACTCATCCCCCTCCCTTCCCCCTACTCATCTCCCTCCCTTTCCCCTACTCATCTTCCCTTCCTTCCCCCTACTCATCTCCCCTTCCTTTCCCCTACTCATCTCCCCTTCCTTTCCCCTACTCATCTCCCTTCCTTCTCCCTACTCATCTCCCTCCCTTTCCCCTACTCATCTTCCTCCCTTTCCCCTACTCATCTTCCTCCCTTCCCCCTACTCATCTCCCCTTCCTTCCCCATACTCATCTCCCCTTCCTTTCCCCTACTCATCCCCCTCCCTTCCCCCTACTCATCTTCCCTTCCTTCCCCCTACTCATCTCCCCTTCCCCCTACTCATCTTCCCTTCCTTCCCCCTACTCATCTCCCCTTCCTTTCCCCTACTCATCTCCCCTTCCTTTCCCCTACTCATCTTCCCTTCCTTCTCCCTACTCATCTCCCTCCCTTTCCCCTACTCATCTTCCCTCCCTTTCCCCTACTCATCTTCCTCCCTTCCCCCTACTCATCTTCCCTTCCTTGCCCATACTCATCTCCCCTTCCTTTCCCCTACTCATCCCCCTCCCTTCCCCCTACTCATCTCCCCTTCCTTTCCCCTACTCATCCCCCTCCCTTCCCCCTACTCATCTTCCCTTCCTTTCCCCTACTCATCCCCCTCCCTTCCCCCTACTCATCTCCCTCCCTTTCCCCTACTCATCTCCCCTTCCTTTCCCCTACTCATCCCCCTCCCTTCCCCCTACTCATCTTCCCTTCCTTCTCCCTACTCATCTCCCTCCCTTTCCCCTACTCATCTCCCTCCCTTTCCCCTACTCATCTCCCTCCCTTTCCCCTACTCATCTCCCCTTCCTTTCCCCTACTCATCTCCCCTTCCTTTCCCCTACTCATCTTCCCTTCCTTCTCCCTACTCATCTCCCTCCCTTTCCCCTACTCATCTTCCTCCCTTTCCCCTACTCATCGTCCTCCCTTCCCCCTACTCATCTTCCTCCCTTCCCCCTACTCATCTTCCCTTCCTTCCCCATACTCATCTCCCCTTCCTTCCCCATACTCATCTCCCCTTCCTTCCCCCTACTCATCTCCCTCCCTTCCCCCTACTCATCTTCCCTTCCTTCCCCCTACTCATCTCCCCTTCCTTTCCCCTACTCATCTCCCCTTCCTTTCCCCTACTCATCTTCCCTTCCTTCTCCCTACTCATCTTCCTCCCTTTCCCCTACTCATCTTCCTCCCTTCCCCCTACTCATCTTCCCTTCCTTCCCCCTACTCATCTCCCCTTCCTTTCCCCTACTCATCCCCCTCCCTTCCCCCTACTCATCTCCCTCCCTTTCCCCTACTCATCTCCCCTTCCTTTCCCCTACTCATCCCCCTCCCTTCCCCCTACTCATCTACCCTTCCTTCTCCCTACTCATCTCCCTCCCTTTCCCCTACTCATCTTCCCTTCCTTCCCCCTACTCATCTCCCCTTCCTTTCCCCTACTCATCTCCCCTTCCTTTCCCCTACTCATCCCCCTCCCTTCCCCCTACTCATCCCCCTCCCTTCCCTTCCTTCTCCCTACTCATCTCCCTCCCTTTCCCCTACTCATCCCCCTCCCTTCCCCCTACTCATCTCCCTCCCTTTCCCCTACTCATCTTCCCTTCCTTCCCCCTACTCATCTCCCCTTCCTTTCCCCTACTCATCTTCCCTTCCTTCTCCCTACTCATCTCCCTCCCTTTCCCCTACTCATCTTCCTCCCTTTCCCCTACTCATCTTCCTCCCTTCCCCCTACTCATCTTCCCTTCCTTCCCCATACTCATCTCCCCTTCCTTTCCCCTACTCATCCCCCTCCCTTCCCCCTACTCATCTCCCTCCCTTTCCCCTACTCATCTTCCCTTCCTTCCCCCTACTCATCTTCCATTCCTTCCCCCTTCTCATCCCCCTCCCTTTCCCCTACTCATCCCCCTCGATTTGCCCTACTCATCTTCCTCCCTTCCCCCTACTCATCTCCCTCCCTTTCCCCTACTCATCCCCCCCCCTTAAATCAGAGTCAAGGGGGACTATGGGGATTATGATGTGGGGGTTGTTTTTCAGGGGTCGGGTTTGGCCCCTTAGTTCCAGTGAAGGGAAGACTTGAAGCGTCAGCATACCAAGATATTTTGGACAATTTCTCCCCTTCCTTCCCCATACTCATCTCCCCTCCCTTTCCCCTACTCATCTCCCTCCCTTTCCCCCTACTCATCTTCCCTTCCTTCCCCATACTCATCTCCCCTTCCTTTCCCATACTCATCTCCCCTTCCCCCTTTCCCCCTACTCATCTCCCTCCCTTTCCCCCTACTCATCTCCCTCCCTTTCCCCCTACTCATCTCCCTCCCTTTCCCCCTACTCATCTCCCTCCCTTTCCCCCTACTCATCTCCCTCCCTTTCCCCTAACTCATCTCCCTCCCTTTCCCCTAACTCATCTCCCTCCCTTCCTGGCAAACTCTCAGGAGAGAGAGAGAGAGAGAGAGAGAGCTGTGCATGATGTCACAATCCTAGGCTAATGACCAGACAGGAAACAGGAAGTGGGCTGTATAAGGGATTTACTGGCAGAAAAAAAAAGTTTTTCTACCCAAAGCTAAAACTAAAACAACAACAAGGGCAGAAGATTTAATAGACGGAAAGATGAAAAAATGACTGAAGGTTCCGCTTTTACTGCAGCAGAGGAAATCCAGGTCTCCCGCCGGCCGGGGCTGCGCTTTGTGGCAGAGGTGTGTAAATCTCACATAAGAGCCTCATTGGTGTATTGTGATGCTAGACTGGGGCTCAGCTTCAAGGCATCAGAAGCATCTAGCAATTTGTTTTTTTCAGATGGGGATCCCTGGATGTGACTGTAAAATGCATAAATCTCAAGTCCGTATCCTTCAAAAAATAAAAAATATACAAATTTGACGTTTTCTTTAGTCTTTATTTGTAACGCGATTTCAACAGTCCAATAAATAATAAAAAAAAAAACAACAGAAATGTTACCCCGTTGGGGGGAAGCCCCCCGGTGGCTCCTCACGTCTCGCACTCTTCGATGGGTATGGCGGTGGCGGTGATGATTATAGACTCTTCCATGACCTCGGCCGGGAAGCCGTCCTCCGGACACAGTCTCTGCTCGGTGACCTCGTCCGGCAGAGCGATGGCGGTAATGGACTCCACTATAATTTCCGTGGGGCCGACGTCCAGCTCCTGGGCGCTCTGCAGGCCGATGACCACGCTCTTCTCCTCCTCTATGATCAGGTTGCGGAGCTTCCTCTGGCGGGGGTTGTAGTTCTCGATACGGTTGTGGATTTCCATGTGCCGTCTCAGGTGAGCCTTTTATAATAATAATAATAAAAAAAAAAAAAAAAAAAAACGACAGTAAAAGGAGGAGATTTACTATATAAAAAAAAAAAAAAATCTGAAAAAAAAAATAAAGAAATCTGCATGGAAACCAATCGGCTTTCAGCTTTTATTGCAAAAGCTTAATGTTAGAAGCTGATTGGCTGCCACGGAGAGCTGCCCCAGATTTTGCACTCTCCAGTTTTAGTAAATCAACCCCTAAACATTCTAAAGTGGAACTTTACCCACAACATGACAAAAACATTATGTTCTTCATCAAGAACATTAACTGCTTCAGCACTGGAAGGATTTCCCCCCTTAATGACCAGGCCATGCTTTGCGATACTGTGTTATTTTAACTGACAATTGCGCGGTCACGTGACGCTGTACACAAACAAAATTGACATCCTCTTTTTTCCCCCCCACAAATAGTTTTCTTTTGGCGGTATTTGATCACCTCTGCGATTTTTTTTTTTTTGCGCTATAAACAAAAAAAGGCAGACGATTAAAAAAAAAAAAAAATAAATAAAAAAAAAATTATATATATATATATATATATATATATATATATATATATATAGCACGCTATAACTTTTAATATACGCTTATTGGGTTTTTTTGTTTTTTGTTTTTTTACCAAAAATATGTAGCTGAATACACATTGGATTCAATTTTTGAAGAAATTAGATTTTTGTAAAAAATATTGGGAATAATTGGGAAAATTGGGAAGCAGAAAGTAAAAAAAAAAAAAAAAAAAAAAAAAAAAAAAAGACATTTATTTTTATATATATATATATATATATATATATATATATATATATAAAAATTTTCTTTCTGCTATAAAACATTCCCAATAATTTTTATTTTATTTATTTTTTTACAAAAATCTAATTTCTTCATAAATTTAGGCCAATATGTATTCAGCTACATATTTAAAAAAAAAAAAAAAAAATAAACAAAAAAAAACCCAACAAGTGTATACTGGTTGGTTTGCTCAATAGTTATAGCGTCTACATTTATGGCATTTAAGGGGCTCTCCCCCTTGCTGGGCGATCCACATGCCCACAGAGCCTCGTGCAAGAACCCGACGTACACCTACAGCGATTCGCGCAGCCGAGCCAACCTGACGCAGTATAACGGCGGTGGCGGCTGGTTGGCAAGAGGTTAAACTCCCCTGTACGAACCCCGGAAGATTGCGCAGCCGTGCGGCACTGTACCCACACAAAATTGATGCGCTTTTTTCCCTGCAAATAGGAGCTTTCTTTTGGTGGTATTTGCCTCTGCGTATATATATATATATATATATATATATATATATATATATATAGACACACACACACACATATATACATAATATATATATATACATACACACATACATACACACACACGTAATTATATATATATATATATATATATATATATATATATATATATATATATATATATATATATATATATATACACACAAAAAAAGAGTGACAATTTAAAAAAATATATATATATTTTTTACTTTCTGCTATAAAGCATATCCAATAAAAAAAAAATAATATATAAAAATATAAAATTTCTTCATAAATAATTATAAAATAATAAATAATAATATAAATAAATAATAAAATAATTCTGCTACATGTTTGGGAGGGGGCGACTAATAATTTTCTTAGCGTGAGGTGGGTGGTCTTCTCTGAGAATGTCCATGTACTGAGCAGTGATAATTTACCGCTGCTTAATAAATGGACACCGGAGTGTTTCCGCGAATTTCTGGTACTGTAATCCCGCCATGTCTCACGGGATTCCAGTATCGGGGGGGGGGGGGGGGGGGCGTTCTCCACGGTTTGAAGATCGATCCACTTCTCAAAAGAAGAAACGACCTACACCGCTTCATAAACTGCCACCTTAACCACTTTGCCTACCGGGCACCCCCCCCCCCCCCCTCCTGCCCAGGCCAATTTTCAGCTCTCAGCGCTGTCACACTTTGAATGACAATTGCGCAGTCATGCAACACTGCACCCAAACACTTTTTTGTATCCTTTTCACTACTGGGGTTTTTATTTTTTACAAAAAAAAAAAAGACCAAGAAGTTTGAAAAAAAAAAACATTTTTTTTTACATAAGCCCGGCTTACAAAAATGAGCGAGTCAAACAGGACACAAAAACCCCCACTCTGATCTTCATTTATAAAATGCGGCTGGAAGGATGTCTTGGCTTACCGTCCATAGAAACCAATCAGAACCTACCTTTCACGTCACCTTGCCCTGCAAAAGTGAAAAGGACAAACCTGATTGGTTTCTTTTCCCTTCAGCCAATCGCGCTGCACTCACCTGCCGAGTGAACTTGTACCCGCACTCCGTGCACTCAAACTTTCTCACGCCGCGATGTCTGGCCACGTGAACTGCGCAGCTGCTCGGACCGCTATAGGAGAGAGAAATCGGGGAAAAAGGCAGCACTTTACTGTCTGTTATCTCCACAGCATCAGCCAATAAGATTCATGAAAAGGCAGCCT